>NW_010412348.1:11463-38700 GCF_000710305.1 Buceros rhinoceros silvestris
ATTTGGTTCAATTGTGGGTTTTACAAAAGGCTCTTTCCTGTCTTCACAGCTCCCCTTTGATATAATGTTATTCCTTGGTAAGCATGGGTCTCCTGAGCATTGTTCTCCCCATTGCTTTTCATTCCCATCACCACTGTGTTTTTGTGCTCTGCCTCATGAGCCCAAATTAGCTCCTGGCTGGTAGGATCTCAGTGGTGGAGGCCAGTGAGGCAGCCAGGGTGGTGTGAGAGGAGGCAGGAAGCCTTTCAAGAGCAGCCAGCATTTCTGGTAGCCTCAGATCTGAAGAGCCAGACCAAGCCCTGGACTCTGCCTCTCTTCCCTGCTCCTTCCTGTTCTCCATAAAAAAAAAAAAAGAATTCTCTTTTATCTAGTCTTCTGCCTCTGCACAGGCCTGCCCTACCCCACTGGAGTTCAAAGTTGATTTCTGGCCATGGGATCTCTCACAGGGCAACAGCCCTGTTGAGTCCCTGAGGTCTGTTTCCCCCAAACCCCTGTTATTCACCAGGACTGACCTCACCAGCAAATAATCCCTCTTCTCCTGTGCTGCAAGGCAACTGTGCAGGGGTTATCAGGGGAAATGGAGGCAAAAGAGCTATCAGAAGATGGTCATACCATCTGTCTCCTCCGGCATCAGAGGACCAGAGTCAGAAATGTGCACCTGGCATCAGGGGGAGTGGGAATATTGGCTTAGCCTGTGGAAAGCCCATTTGCCTCTGTCTGCAGGAGAAGGTGAGGAACTTTCCCTGGGGAGGCCACTTGTTCCCCTGCAAATGTCCATCTGTGCCTGACGGCACTGGCTGCTGCAGCTCTTGTAATTTAGAGAATGCCCACATTTGTAGTACCCCTCGACCCATGGGAGACACCCTGGTCCTTGAGAGCGCAGAGCCAGAGAAATGCCTGTGATTTCCAGTCTGTTGCCATTTCTCCCTGTCTGGGAGCAGTGATCAGGGGTTGCAGGTTGATAGAGGGTTAAAAGCAACCTGCTTACTCGTGTCTGTTTGTGCTGCGCCATGCAGGTGTGACTGGCCAGCTGCCTGCTCTGCCAGCTGATTGCAGCCCTGGTGCATTGGGAAAACAAAGTCTTACCTGGAGATCAGGTTGAACAGAGGTAAAGGCATCTGTGGTTCCCACTGCCAGCGGAAATGGCAGCAGGTGTGGGCTTGGCAAGTGGGAAAACAGCCAGCATCCGCCCCACCCCAGCACAGAGAGGCTGCGGAGCAAACGCAGAGCAGCCCGTCTCTGTGGGATGGAGAGGAAGAGCTGATGGGGCTGAGTTCACATGCAAGCTTGGTGGTTGTGCTCCTCCCAAAGCCATGGAAAGCAGGTACAGCCTCTGCCTCCAGCCCAGCTGGCCCATTCCCAATTTCCAATAGGCTGCAAGTGCTTTGAGCCCCTGCATGCTCAGTGCAAATGAACACTTTACCTAAAGCCTTCTCAGGGACTCAGTGAAAATTCTTCCCATGCAGCACCTGAACAGCCATCAGTGGCTCTTTGCTCCTGCAGTCTCCCTGGGAGGTGGGTTGACCCCAATGCCACGTCAGCTGAGTGGCCCTGCAGTGTGCAGTGGTGGAGGCAGGCACCAGCGGGCCTGGCAATGAGGGCTGACAGGTGGGAATAACAGATCTAGGGATGGCTGCGCTGCTTCTTTCCTCTGCTGCTTTGCCCCATCCCACTTGCAGAGGTTGCAACCCTGCCCCTGCTATGGGGCAGGAGCTACTCAGTGGTCCAGTTGAAAACTTGCCGTGCTAAGGTAACTCAGGACTGACTGTGCTTTGCCAGTATGTGCCGAATTTTACACTGAGAGGTTTCATTCGCTGCTCCAAGAGCAGTAGATATGGTCCTGCAGCAGAAACTGCTAAGAGAGGAAGAAGAAGTTGTGAGGCTTCCTGAGAAGCACGTCTCTCCCGTGGCAAAGTCTGTGTGGGCTGCATACACAGATCTCTGTGGGGCTGAGCCTTGGGTCAGTGTTTGTTCATGTCCAGGAATAACTTCTGAGCCTCGCATCTCTGAGTCCCCTCTAGGCAAAATGGGAAAAAGGTCTGTATAGTGGACCTTGGCTATTGCTGGGAAAAGTCCTTGTTCTGCTTTTCGGGCCCTCTTGCTTTGGTTAGACTTTAACAGCAATTAGTCACCAAACAACTTCCTACAATAATCTGCAAGTTTTCCATTAAGTGGAAAACACTGTGAACTTCTCCCTGGCATCTCTCTGCAATCTAATTTCCTGTCATTTTTCACTAGAAGATGGAGCTACCTTCATGTTTTATTCATGTCCTGTTTACAGTGGGGGAGAAACCAAAGCATGAGAAACAGCAAAAACAGCAGCCTGTGGAGCTCCAGGCACTGTGCACTTTGATCATTGTCACCCTCTGCGCTTGTCACTTCCAACTGCATCTGGATTTACTCTATATATCTGACACATGGCAGGGAAGAGAGGTGATGCCTAGCAACATGCTTAAAGGAATCTGAGTGAAAGATTCTGTATTCCAGCCTGGGCACTGACCTGCTCTGAAGCCCTGGGCATGATTGTTTCTGTTGCCCTGTCTCTAAGGTGGGAATATGAATGCTTGTCTCACGTTGGCCTTTAAGACTCCCTGGCCCTGACAGTAGCTTAAAAATGCTGTTAAGTAGTAAAAATGTTTGTGGTGATGATAAGAATTGACAATCTGGACAGGATGTGGAGTTTGGGGATCTTCCTGGGGGTGCGGCAAGTACTGGAGGCTGTTATTTGGTAGGCTACTTTGCAGTCTCCCTATCTCTTACCATGAGTATCAGTGGAGAAATAGGAGAAAGGACCTACTAGGACTCTGTTCCTCCTCCTTGTGCTTACAATTTGGTTAGAGCTCACCCTGCCACCCGCCTAGGCGTGTTCAGGCTGTCTCCAGACAGTCCTGTGAAAGACGTGCTGCACCTTGAGCAAGTGTGGAGTTTTCCTTGGGTTGGATGGAGTCTGCTGTAGTTGTGGTTGTACTGAAAAATGCCTGCCAAGTGTGCAGATCTCTTCTTTGCATAAGGATATCAGAACAATTTAATGTTAATTGTTTCTGGTTTGATCCCAAGCAGCTCTGAAGCTAGGCCTCTTCCAAGGAAACAGAACAAGAGGGCGTAGTTTACTGAGATCATGTTTATGCCATTTGCAGGGGAGTGCAAATATTCTGGGCAAATCTTATTATATGTAAGAGAAAAATAGTTTGTTCTAGATCTGAAAAAATCTCTTAGGCAGCCGTCCTAGCAGTTAGAAGGTATCTAACTCAGATATGTATCTGCTTTTGAGTCCCTTGATACTGTCAATGCAGGCCCATTCCTTAGGGTAAATGAGATTCAGACCATGATCTGGTGTACAGGAACACTCCTTGCAGTGTTTTAAATAGCTCTCTTACTTAGGCTACGTGTAGAGGTCAGGGAGATAGATCTCTGGCTGAAAAATAACCTGGGAAGGGGAAGAAGTAAGATCGTTCTCCAGTCCTGTGCATGATGCATTGCACAAGCAGCTCTGCTTGTAAGAGCTTGCACATCTCCCTCTCCACCCAAACCTAAGAAATAGCCATGAAAGTTCCTGACAGTGCAGGATTTGGATTCTGTGAGCTGGTGAAATTTGTTTGGCTGCTGTTGAGTGATCCTGCAGATCTTGGTGCCACTGCTGGTAAGTGACAGTGACTCTATGAATGCCACTTTGTGAAAGCCTGGGCTGGCTCCTGCCTTCTCCAGTTGCCTCAGCTGAGAAGACACACACATCACCTGTTAGTCTTGGCATCTCCTTTATACAGCTATTCTAGAGATATTTGACCAATAATTCATTACACTGAATCAGTCACACCTTGTCCTGATGCATGACATGGCTTTTCATGGTCAGTGAAAGATAAACAAAACACTAATGAAGGAAGTTGAAAATTAATTATGTTCCCTTTGGAGAGCAATGGTACATCCTTGAGAGATTTCCTCTCCATTCACAGGCTACCAGACTTCCTCTGATGGACAAGCGAAGGATGTGCCTCTCAAGCTTCCCAGGTCAATGTCCAGGACACTGCCTTTTATGGACTGCATGTTCTGTCACCTCCACAGAGCTCCTAGCCCCTATGGCCATGGAGCTGGGCAGTGCTCCAGCATCAGCCAACTTTGAAGGGTGCAGGGATGAGATTTTCCCTAACAGGGTGGGTATGGGGGCAACAGTGCTCTAATGCAGAGGGAATCCTTGATGTCAGGCCTTGTGACATGGGCAAAACCACCAGTGGCAGAGTGTTGTTTAATGCGTGAAGGAAAGAAACAACTTTGTCAGTATGGATTCACTCCTGGGACTACCCAACATCAAAGTATTGTTTCCATTCAAGCCTGATCTTTCCTCTGATCACCCTCTCTGCTGTTCCCTTTACCGTGAGAAAGTATGGCGTGGAAGGTTCTGACCACTCTGTTCTCAGCTTGCCCTGTGAGCCAGCAATTCTTCAGGGACAGAGAGGGGAAGGCTGGCATGCCTTTACTGCTCAAAGATATGACTTCATTACATCACGCTCCCTTTCTGACCACTCCCCTATATAAAGTCTTGCGATCACTGTGTGGCTGATCTGGCTTTTAAAATCCCTGCTTCTGGGAACCCTTGAGGAATAAGGGACAAGACAGCAAGGCAGAAGTGCCTGCCTTTGTTGTCACTAGATGACGGTGAACTGCACCCAGGGAGAACAGAGCTTTTAAAGTAGTGAGTAAACAGCATGATTTTATCTATTCATCACCATATTTTGGTTGGATTGGGGTGTGAAATAGAGGAGCTGTTTCTTTCCTTTTGTTATGTACCTTTCTAGCTCTTTAATCATCCTTTATTGAAGTGTACCTTTGTGTCACAAGCCTTCAGGCTCAGGTTTGAAGAGCAAGTGTTTCTCTTTTATAGACATTGACAGGTCTTGATCTCCTGGGTTGTCTTTGGATTCTCTGAGTTCATGAAGGGCAGGTCATAGGCAGCAGGGTCTCTGTCCAGGCAATCTGAACTGTTGTTCAGATCTGAACTGTTGTTCAGCTGCTTGTTCACCCCTTAGGGGAGCTATTTAATACTGTGGCTTGATAGAGTCAGCAGCAGAGGAACCGATGGTTTCAAGTGGAATTGGGCTTTCTGACAGAGGCTGAGATCAGAGAGAGGAACTGGGAATCTAGTGACCTGGGATCTTAGTCAGGTCACTGGGCAAGATATTTCATCTCTGCATGTCCCATCCAACCCTTTGAGGGTATCTACCACCCAACTTGATGTTGTTCTTCGCTCCTTTTGGGGCTGAAAAGGTCTGTAGAAAGGTTGGTGTGTAGGAGCATAACAGTGAGTCACAGCTAGATCCTGTAAGGGTGAGGTGGCATGCTGATAAGAGAAGTGCTGCTCTAGCACTCTGACAGAGGAAACACTCTTAAACTTATCAGAGGCGTCAGAGCTATACAAACGCAGATTTCATGAGGTCCTAAAGATATGAAATTCTGAAGTCAATGTCTTGCTGGCAAGTAGTCCTCTTCAGAGAAAGCTTAGTCTAAGGAACAGGCTGAAATCCACGGGTCTTGCATACCTCTTCTTTCCACATCATTCTGTACTTCTAACTGGTAACTTGGAAATACAGGCCCCGTTAGTATGTGGGTCAAGCACTGCCAGGTTTCTTACCTGGCAGCAAGGAAGCAGGCCAGAAGGCAGATGCAGAGCCAGAAAAGCTGCAGGGACAATGGGATGATGCTGGAGGGGTCTTCCAGAAGCAGAGCATGAGGGCAATGCTGTGGGAGAGAACAGAGCTCGTGATGCAGAGCACAAAGAGCACTCAGCAGAGCACATGTCAAGGGATTAGTCATGTATGAGGAAACTGGCCTGTGAAGCAGAAGGAAATGTTCTGAAATAAACTAAGCAGCCCACATTTAATTATTTGTAAATAAATTTCTGTTGTGATGAACTGTGAGGTGCAACTGTAATTGTGTGAGAAAGAACAGAGTCTGCCCAAGAAAAATAGTATTTAGACACATGAAGGACCGGAACAGCACCCAGGAGACTGTGTACTCATTAACAGAACAAAAAGAATGGTCCTCTCCTTTGGAAAACAAAGACTGCTCCTGCTCTTGGCTGATTCTTGTGCTGTGGTATCTCCACCTCATGCTGATTACTAAAGCTGAATCCAGCAGCTCTGGTTACCTCTCTAGTGGAAGCAGGACAATATCCCTCACTGAAAATTCACTCAGTCCCCATATCGCTGCTCAGTTTGTGCTGAAGCCTTTCTACCACATCAAAGGCACGCTCTCCGGCACGGGGGCTCTTCTCGCTAGCACATGGCCCCAGTCCTGGGCTGCATCTCCAGATCAATCTGTCTACAACAAGCAGGAGTCAGACCATGGCTATGCCAGGAGAGGTGAAATTATTCTAACCAGCTCCATGGCATTTAAGACACTCACCTATGTCTAGAGACTCGATTTAGCAAAAGCAGGTAGCTGTAATTTTTAAAAATAATTTCCAGTTGGTAACTGACCTCTTTTCCAAGTCTGTGGAAACCTTTTCAGTGAATGCAGTCTCAAGTTCATTTATTATTTTGGACTCTAGGGTTTGTTTTGGGGTGGTTTTTTTTTGGGGGGGGGTGAGGGAGTGATGGTGGGTTTTGTTCATTTGTGGGTTTTTTTGTTTTGTTTGGTGTTTTTTGTTTGGTTTGGTTTTTTTCCCTGTCCAGATGCTCTGCAGTCTGTAAAATAATCAGTAACGTTAAATAAACCCTTCTGCAGTACACCAAGTCCAAACTTAATCTGTGTTCTGAGATCTTCAACGTGCCTGTGAGGGATAGGTCCAACTGCAGCAGTCAGACTAAACTGAAGAAAGCCTCTAGCCTTGTGAGCAGGCAACTTTTTGTTTTTCCCCTTTAGTTTCCCCCTTTCCTACTCTTTAGTCTTTTTTGTCCTCTTATCAGACCCCTTCATTCCCTCTTCCTCTGTTTTTGTCTTCTACCAATTTAGGTTTTCTTCTTTTCTCTGTGTTATTCCCTCTTCTTGCCCCCTCTGTTGCTCCAGGAGTTCTTCCCTCTCTTTTATTGCAGGATGGTGAGGTTGAGAGGAAGCTGAGTGGGACTGTGTTGCTGAGCTGATCGCTGGCTGCTGTGGGGAAGAGCAGGTCTGTTAGCTGCAGGAGCACAGGTCCTTTGGTGGCCTGGCAGGACAGCTTTGCAATGGTGAAAGGGCTCGATAAAGCTGATAAATAAATGATACACATTGGTGTAGGTTTTGGAAACTGTGGAGCTTGACCTAAAATGTATGAGACAAAAAGTGGTAGAAGATGACAGACCTTGAACAGAGGACAGCCACCCTTTTCTGTAAGGGAGGAGAGAACGGTTTACATTCATTGTCAGATAGGTCTTGAAATGAGGTAAGGTTTAATGAATTGGTCCTTGTTACTGTCATTATGGTTACTGTGGCATACTGAGTTGTTACAGAAAGTCATTTAAGCAGAAAATAGGAAAAAGGGTTAACATCCTTTATTATAAAAATCAAGAAAGTGCTCTTACAAAACAGAATCCCACTAGTGACTCTTACTTCTTCCATACATACATCTTATTTATCTGGCAAAACGAGATGACACAAGATGTAGACACATCCTTTCAAGGAACGCTCAGGAAGTAGCTTTTTGCGCTGACCCTTCTTGTAACCTAAGCTATATAATCTATATATCAGTATTGCTCTCATAATCCATTCGAATACCTTACACCACTGTCTAATCATCACCTCCTTTAGATTTATCTCTCTTCTACATCTGGAATATCCTTAGGATTATAACAACTTTATAAGAATCAGAATCCATTGGGATCATAACAATTTTATTAATAAGCCAGGGGTGTGAATCCTTGATGCCGGAAAAGCACACCTTCAAAAGGCTTTGATAAAACCTTCCTCCTTTAAAAGCACCCCAGCTGACTTTGTCGAAGGTATATCACTGTTCCTTCTCCACAGCCATCAGCAATACCTCGGATCACCAAGGAGCCTCGTCCACTGTCACACTGCAACACTATGTCAGCTACCTGTGAGGGCAAAGGAGCGTAACCAGGACTGGGCCACATGACTGGCAAGAAAGCACTGATAAACCTCCCCATTTACCAGTTATCTTTCATTTCCCTTACCTTTGCCCCAGAAGTGTGCACATGCGGGTGATCATGGGAAACCAGACTTTATAGAATGACAGCATTAGTGGGCTCCCCCTCTTCAAGCAGGTGTGTTACACTGGAAGAAACTCTCACAGAAGGGGAAGGACGTGCTTTGCTGTGGACAAACATCTGCTTATTTAGTTTCAGTTCAGTTCTGTCCCTGCTCTTAGTCCATTTGACCTATCGCACACCAGGCAACTCTTCCAGTTCCTAATGTACATTTTCTCTTAAGAGTCTCCCCTAGTGGTTTGTTTTCCAGGGCTTTTCCAGTAGTGATCTTTTTTTAATCAGTGTTCCTTATGTGGTGTTGAGCTTAGATCAGGACTGCCTGCTACCCATGCAACTGGTGCTTAACTTCCACTGGTGGGAGGGTGGAGCAAGGAGTCAGAAAGGAAACTGTAATTTAGTGGGAAGAAGCCTCACACGCTTAGGAACATCTCTGTGTTACTGGGCACTCAAGATGCTATTCGATGCCTGTGTTCAGGTAGTATTAGATTGCAACATTGCTCTGTTAGAGAGGAAAGACTTCCTCATGGAAAAAATTGCAGACCTACAAAATGAGGACATCATGTAACAGCTTCTGTTCCAATAATGCATTAGTTAAAATATCAGGAAATTGAGACCTTGGGTCACATATTCTGCCATAAAAAGGAGAAGTCTGAACAGTAGATGTGATTGCGTGATCTGTGTTGTGTGAGTTGTTGCTGGTGTTGCTTCAGGAAATTCCTATGAAGAAAATCAATGGGGTGTGGGAAAGAAGCAAGAAAAGCTGTCCGGAATCTGTGGGTTCCATTACAAGAGCAGTGAAGGCATTGCTTCATAGGCTGAGGGATGCACCCCTTTAGAAAAAGGAACAAATCGGGATTTCACTCTGTTGTGTTTCAGTGTAATAGTGATGCTAATTTTGGAGAGTGTTACAGGTGACCATGCACAAACGTCACAAACAGAAAGAGGTGGCAAGCCCTGCAGGAGGTACTTTTCTTTTTTTGTATTGGGTTGAGATGTTGAGATTAACAAGGCAACAGTCCATGGGCATTAAATGTGGTATTAGTTTGAGGTGTGGCTTTGCTGCTTGACACATGCTGAGTTATAACAGGACTGTCAATTATATTAATGCCTAGACAGATACTTGACCATTCCCAAAGACTGTACAACAGAGATGAGGAAGCTGTGCATAGCACAACCTGTACGTAGGCAGCTATTCACCCGTCAGACGCAGAAACACTAACTTCAGGTTTCATAAGCTTCTCTGATCCCACCCCTTTCTCTACTTGTGCACGAGCGAGAGAAGAACTTGCTGAGGAGCATCCAGCTTGTTCAGCTCTGTTCTAGTAAGAACATGCCACAGATGAGACTGCATTGCCTTTGAAGAAGGGCATAAGAATTCGCCTAACTGTGGTGGCTCGCGGTTATAAACCTTGCCTTTCAGCAGTGGGAGCAAAGCGTAACAGCTGGATAATTATGATTTAGAACAGCTAGCAGCCATTCTGTGTCACCTCGCACCTTGTCTGAGAGACAAATGCGGTGACAGGGAGACACTCTTTTCACCCAGACCTGCTTCAGGGACATAGTTTTATAGTTGTGAAGCTGCTATTAAGTGTAAAACCTGGTACCATCACACCTGTGAGGTTAGTAAATAAGAAAAGGGTTCAGTTCAGTAGACTGCATCTTAAATTCCCCTGTAAAATATTCATCACTTAATAGAAAGTTGTGACAGATTGAAAGTGCAGTTCAGTTTGTTTGGGGCAGAGGGCCAATACCTTTCCGTGCTGTCTGCATTTTCAGAGGGTGGTTGTTTTGGACAGCTCCTGTTGCAATCTTTTCTGTGGAGAATCATGGGTGTCACATTAATCGATCAGATACAGTGAGAGTGGTACGTGTTGCTAACTGAATATGGCCTGGACTCTGAATGTGTACTTCAGACTGGCCATAGGAATGGCAGGTACATCAAACCCTTCCGAGCCTGCAGAATATTTTCTCTGCCAGTACCTACTTTTCAGAAAGCTTTTTGCTCAAGATTTCTTGGACAACAGCAATATAACTGAACGGACCTGCTCTCTTGATGCAATGTCTTCAAAGCGGTGTTTGAAGGTCCTCTTTGAAAATCCCTTCCAAATATCTAGGAGCTAGAATGCTTGTGTTTTATAATACTGGTTTTTACCAAATGTAAATGTGAAACAGAGCTCCATTTTGTTGTTATTACTGAAAAGATGATGTATTTTTAGGCAGAGGAAAACTGTCTCATGTTCTCAAAAACTGACTCTTGGAGCCAGGCCAAACGTTAATGAGTCTTTGTAGTATAGCTGCCATCCTTCTGCAGTGAGTAACGATCCAGCGTATCAAAGGTTGGAGTGGGGCAGAGGGACTGGGCTGGTTTGGCATTGAGACATTAACCACTTGACTGATCCTGGTAGTCAAAAGATAGCATCTAGCAGTGCTGACTGGTCTCCAGGCAGACTTGGCTTCATCCTGCATCTGCAGGACAGCCTTCTGGCTAAAAATCAGTCTCAGGATTTTAAAAATGTGGGCTCCAATCCTCGCTGTGCCCAGTTTCAGGCAGCTGTGATTTGCCTGTGCTGCATTCTGGCCGAGCATTCAGCTCTTGTGTTCAGAGCTGGGTCTGAGGTTTCTAGCAAGCCATGGACAGAGCAGCAGCATAAGCTTTAGCAGCTGAGTCTTGAGCAACCTTTGAACTGCAACTGTGCCTCTAGACTTGGCACAAGCAGAGATGGAGGATTGTTGCTTAAAAGCCTCAAGGAGGGAGGGCAGGTTTCTTCATCCTTACCTTCCTGCCCAGCCATCCCCCCTGCCAGAAGGTGCTGCTCTGGGAGCAGGGCTGGCAGAACAGCCATAGCATCTTCTCACTGCAGCTGGAGTATTAATCCAGACAAAATCAATGGCAATTGAAGTTGGAGTGTAGCTGCGATTGCTGAAGAACAGGTATGTGAGCTGATGAGGTGCCCTTCTGTTGCAGGCAGTTGCTCACACTTGACAGAGAGGTTATTCCCACCAGAAATAATCACAGCTGAATCTGTCAGGGTGTCTGGCTTTAAGCTGCAAGGTGCAGACACACCTAAAATCCAGTCTCTTCTTGAACCACAAACATGCCACTTGGTTAGGCAAGAGGGTTGTGAGGGTTCGTGACCACATGCAGATGAGAGCCCTTCTACTTTAGAGGACCACATATTTGCTCACAACTTAAGAGCTAGCAATGAGGTGTGGGAAAACTCATATTTTCACCATGTAGTAACTGATTCTGCTGGTGGTACACAGCCTTGGTGGGTGCTAAAATATGCATTTTAAAAGGTGTGGGTTCTTCACTCTTCACCTAGTCAATGATTACTTATGCATTCCTCTGGTCCTGTGAATTCGAACATAATGAGTTTCAATGGGTTAAGCTCCGTGAGGAGAGCAGTACAAATACCAAACAGTATAGTCGCTCTGGAGCGCTTTTAAGGGAAGGTAAGTGGTTACTGATACAGCTACAAGGATGTATTATTGCTAGAAAGGGGTTCAGTGCTTGCAAAAGGATATTCAAAGGGAATCAACACACAAAGATCTGTGCAAAACGACAGGACAGACTTGCAAACACTCTCAAGAGGTAAGAGGGGAATAAGAAATTACCTTCATTAAGCCATTCCGCTCAGTCTGGAAGTGCTGTGGGGGATTTCTTATTCAACAGAATATGGACAATATGACTTTTTTTAATATGAAAGCTTACCAAGTGAGAATGACAGGACCTGACTAACCAGTCTAAATAGCTCAGGTCTAATAAAGAAGTTCTAGCTTAATTCAGAAGAGCATCTGAAAACATCTTTTGCAACAGTTCAGAGAATTGAACCTATTTTATGAAGTATTTTAATTTTAAAGAGTAATAGTGGTGTTCTGAATGAGTTTATGAAGCTTTATTTTAATAACTTGCATTTCTGAGATTGAGTTTGCTAGTTCTGGATTTTTAGGTGCTCCTCCCTGTGAAAACCATGTGAAATGGGGTATTCTGCATTTATTTCACCTTTCTGCCTTTTTTCACTTCATAGTTTATGCCGAAGTGGCTTAAAATAAAAAATATTGGATTTTACGCTAAAATTTCTGCAGGAAAACATGAAAGACTTTTGGAGGGAAAAGTTGCTATAGGAGAAAATTATTTTCTCTTTCTCAGTGAACGTGGAGTTTACATTGGACAGAATACTACAAACCATTAGGCTTCAGAAGACCTAATGCCTGTGGAGGGGTTGCAAATCTGATGACAATAGCTCTTTGTGAACAGCGTACCTGCATGCCAGCTGGAACAGCCTGCTTTATTCAGGGACTTCTCGCGCTGTTCTGTTCAGTGTCGATTGTCTTTGGCTTGACATCACAGCAATAAGCAGGGACCGCTGCTCTGAGGCCTCTCTTCTTAAAATTGATCCTCAGTGAGCCCTCAGTGCCAGGCTTTGCAAAGGGGGTGCTGAAGGCTTTTAACCTGCAGCTGTGGGGAGGGAGGCAGCAGGTCACACAGAGTGCGGGGCAGCTGGACAGGAACCGACATGGAGGCGGTAGCTACGAGGAAGGCTTCAACTGAGCTGAACGGAGTTACTGCATTTCTCCAGGGACTGCTCTGTCCCCCTGCTCCAGGCAGAACCAGTGCCTAGATCTGAATTTGGAAGCTGCTTTGGGCTTCGTCATGGCTTGGCTGAACTGGTGTTTAGTTCACGTATCACTGGTAGAGGTGTAGGTTTTGTAGCTCTTCAACTTAGATATCTCATGATGGGTAAGTACAAGAACTTCATAGTTTTAAGTTTCAGCTTAATACCAGAACTTGTCTCATTGCGTGGCCTAGAATTGACCAGACTTACAATATCTGTTTTGAATCTCAGATACTTTGAGTATCTGAGATACTTGAATTTCAGATATTTGAGTTTTCAACAGAAATCTGTGTAAGACTTTAATTGGGAATGGTTTCATTAGACACAAGAGGTGGTGGTTATTACATCTGAAGTCTCTAGAAGGCATTGTGTAGACAAGGCAGAAACAGTTCTGGAAAAAATTCCTGCTAGTCACCATGAAGATCAGTACCTGGTAGGAGATTCTGCCTGCCTGCACAGTTGGTAGCAGAACCAGAGTCCTAATCAGAGGCATCCTGGTGGTTGCTACTATAAGTCAAAAGGCCTGAGGGGAGAAAATATTTAGCACATAAACTTGTAGGTCAGAATCTCCAATGGGTTAAGTTCACATCTTCCTGCATTAACAGCAGGGCAAGGCTGCATGGGGAGACCTGTACGGGACCAGACTTGTGTGTGAGTACAGGACAGAAGGCACAGGGAAACAGACCCTTTTCTTTTGGGACTGTTTTCAAAAAGAGTGCTCAGGAAGTTTGTGTCTCTCCTAACAAAGCCATAGAAGAATGTCTTGTTTACGTGACAAAGTTTTCTGCCATTTGGGCTAACACCCAATTTAGTGGTGCTAGTGGATTGGAAATACTGCTCTGAGCCATTCCAGTTCAGCACAGGTGTAAAGGTACGTACAGCCCGCACCAGTTCACTCACCACTACTTTGGGCCTATTTGTGGTGAGATGCAAAGATGCCATTGCAAATGGAGAGCTCTAATCTGGTAAGGAGGAAGCAGGTGTGATGTTACAACTATGTTTGTCATCTTTAGACAATTGTTGTTGTGTAAGGTGTTCATCCCCTGACCTTTGGGCGATTACCACGTATCTTAGCCTGCCAGAAGAGCTGTAGATTGTGTAACGAAGGAGTGATTGATGGGGCATGAACAATTTAAGCTTTGGATTTGGTGTGTGAGAAGGCATAACAACCACTTGTAGTAGAAAAGGGAGAAAGACCCTACTTAGTTAGCCAGAGTCATCCTAAATCTTGTGGAAGTGCTAGAAAACAGATATGTGGCAAAGTACAAAATGGGTAACTCGAAACAGCAAACAAATTTTGCAAACTTCTCTCCCTTTGGAAGTGGAAGGAACTCGCCAGAAACAGCCATGGACAGTCCCAATGTACTTTCTGTATTGGATTTGTCCTCATTTTCTTCAGCGCAAGCTCTCTTGGAGCAGGTAACCCCAGCTAATCAGCTGCTCAGAGGATGACAGCCTTAGATATTCCTGCAGGTGAAAGTGGAAACTGCTGGCCGTTGTACTTATTGGCAACTGCGGGAATGTGGGTTAGCACAGTTACACCTGAGAATTAAAACTGTCTTCTGGCTAACTGGGTGTGTGCACAGACTCCTAGTGCAAAGGCTTCCCACAGATGAAGGAATAATTTGCTTTTTTCATTACACTACCTCTCAGTGAGCTCCCAGTGAGCAGGAAAGCAGGGCGATCGTGGCACTGAGAACCACCACCAGCTTGGTGGTTGACATGGACAACCCCCCCAGCCATTAGCACAAGGATGGATATAACTCCTTCTTCACCTCTGAGTATGGCCTGGTCCCCTGGCAGGGTGCTGGGAGCAGCCCTTGGGAATAAGTCACCTGTCCTGTCAAACAGTAGCTATGTCTGCAGCAAGACAGGATGTCGGTGATCAGTTCTGCATACCTGATCCTGAAGTAGTGTCAGCTCGCGTTCCTACCCTGTATGTACTTTAGAGATAGCTCTACCTGCCTGATCAGTTGTAGGCAGGTAGCTTGTCACCTAATGCTGGATCAGCAAGGGGACATGTGTGTGAACAGCCCTTGGGCCTCTGCTGGCAACCTGCTGAGACTCCTGTAGCCACCTTGTGACTGTTCTCACTCACTGACAGGTCACTCTGTGCAACGTTATTTCAACTGTTTGTTATTAATTATTTAATTATGGCCAGTTCTTGATAGGGATTAGACTTTGAGATTTATCAGAAGAGCATAGCCTATGTCTTGTGACAAAATTCAAGATTTGGCTACTGGGCTGTGCGTGGAACTCTTAGGAGTGGGTGCTGAGGTATGTAGCTGTTGCAAGATGGGTTTAAAGCAGAAGCCAGCTGGGTAAACATTTGTGGTTAGTTTTAGGCATTGTCAGTGGGTGCTTCCTTCACTACTTCCTTCAAGAACAAGGTGGTGCCTGTCCATACCTGGACTCCTTTGTCATCCTCTGATACCCCACTGTTCTCCTTCCCCTGCTTTCTGGCTAGTATATCTCCTCTTTCTCCTCTATCAGTTCTCTGATGTTTTCCCTGACCATGGCAGGTTCCTCATCTCTACAGCCTGCCCCAGGCCTCTTGGCAGAAGTGTCAGACTCTGTAGTCCCTGCCTGACACTAGCTAGCCTGTTGCACTGGGGTTCTTTCAATTCAGAAGCAGTCATGTTTAAATAAGGCTGTGAATGTTGTGACACATCTGAATACAGCTCAATGGGGTTGCTCGTACAGGCATAACTCTGCTACTTGTGGTACTCCCCCTCTCTTAATATAAATTAAGACAATCAGATCACATTTTAAATTCCATGGCTAGGACTGGCTGTTGGACCTTTATAAGAGTAAGAAATAGTTGTGTCGCTTTTAATGGTTTTATAGCCCCCCTCTCCTGCAGACCTGTAGCTGCTGCCAAGCAGCGCTGTGTGACTGAAGTGCTAGCCGAGCTTCTGAACAGCTGGGCTTGGCAGAGGTCGGGAGGGTACAGCCAGCCTCAGCAGACAATAGCTGGGGAGCCAGCTCAGGTGGCTGGCCCCCTGGTGCTGCTCCACTCCCAACAGTAAATCACAGTGGGGACTCGATTCAGAGCTGAGAATCAGAAAGATCTTTGGTGCAAAAACTCAGCTGTTCCAAGCACAGGGCAAGCGCGGAGAGGTGGGTTAGAGTGTGGATAGCTGCAGGCTCCTGATCCATCTCCTGATTGCTCTATGGCAAACAAAATGCCTGTTGGGCTCTCTGCTGTGCCACAGTTAGGAAGGCAGAAAGGACTGTGCAAGGGATGCTTCCCCCTGGGGTTGGGCCTGAAAGAGGCTAAAGAAGCTTACGGAGTTGAGCTGGCAGTTAAGGCGGCGAGGATTATCCTCAGCCGAGTTCACTCTCTGTGCTGACGAAGAAGAGAACGCTGCAGATTTTCAGCTCCTACATCTGCTTCTTCCTTAGCAGGATCAATCTGACAGACTGCAGAGATGCACTTTTATTAAGAGCATTGAGTCTTCTTGCCCCATTTGGGTCCCAGAGGCCCAGCCCAGAGGGCAATGTGGTAACACAGTGCAGTGCAGGAGCAGTGCCCAGCAGTCAGTGTCTCTTCTTCAGGGCAGTCTGTGTGCTTGTTCCTGCCCCCAGTAGTTCATGTTTTAGCCTCACCCCAGGGGCTGGCACTGGCCTGGGAGCTGTGCCTGAGACATACAAAGTGAACTGGAGGGCCCTTTTCAAGGTCTGGGCACTCACCAGGCAGCTGGGCACACAGCGTGCAGAGATGCTCAGGAGTGTCACCTGAATCCAGAGAGGAGGTGAAAGATGAGAGCAGAGGTGCCATCTGAGGTTTCCCCTTCTCCTCGCTTGCTCTTAGAATAACTTGACCAACAAGGCAGTAAAACTCCGCAGGAGTCTGGCAGTGAGGCAAGCAGTTGTGAAGGAGAACTGCACAGCCCCAGCCAGGAGCCTATGGGTTAACACTCCAACCACGGGGCTCCAGTCACCCTGGGCTTGCAGGACAGCCCAGCACAGAACAGCCTTCAGATGAGACAAAGTACCTTCTGCCTAGCTGGGGCGCAGATAAAAGATCCCGTGGCATTTCTTGTGAAGCCTGGAGGAGACTGCCAGTGCTGAAGCTGAGCTCTCTCTGCCAACAAACAAAACTGTATTTAAACTCTGAGGCTGTGTGTAGCTATTGTTGGGGACATAATGGCTTCTCTGTTTCCCTGCACAGTCATTGCTCTGCAAAAACGCCACTGGTCTCTTTTAAAAGTAGTTGAGTGTAAATCAAGTTCTAGAACCTGAAAAGAGGTTTCATCCATTTACCTTTTACGGCCCTCGGTTGACATTTGTTTACAGAACAGGACATACAGTGGATTTACACCCTGGTGTGAGCTGCTTTATTTGGAGATGGATATCATTAATGCTCAGACTGAGATTCACAGATATTCACAGGGCTTGGGTAGCATGCATATCTCATTTAAACAGCAGGAGTGGGGGTGAGGTGGAGGGGGCAGTGCTTGCTAATCTCCTCCCTCTGAGAAAAGTTTTGGTTTGGCTGGCCTGGCCTGTTTCCTCCAGTGCTGGCATGCTCGCTGCTCCCTGATCCTGCGGGTGCTGCTGCAAGGTGCCGAGCGCTGCTCTGACTGCTGGGGTTTGCTCCCCTTTGGGCTGTTGAACCTCCGCAGAGGGTTGGCGGATCCACTCTTCACCCACAGTGCCATGGATTAGCTTGTCTCTGAGATGGCAGATGCTTTGGTAAGGTAAAGGGCATCTTGGCTATTGCACAAGTACAGTAGTCACAGTGAAAACCCAAACCTGCACTACACAGGGGGAAGTCGGTCCCTGAAGGCGGTGTGATGAATTTGGGTCTTTTTTGCTAGAACAGTACTGTAATGGCAAAGGAAATGGGTCAAAGACTAGCTGTTCAAGCTGTATGGTCCCAACAAGGTGGCAGGGCAGGCAAGGAGGAAGCTGTTCACTGCCCATAGGTCAGAACTCGCAGAGACCCGCTAAAAAGCAAGGGCTGCAAAGCCGGGAAGAAGTCATCTATACAGCCTCACTGTGCGAGGCTATGAAGTTGGGAGGAAGAGGTCAGCACAGGTGGCTCACCCGGGAAAGCCAGCCTGCCTCCAGGGCCTGGTGCAGTCCTTGACTCCATCACACTACAAAGGAGGCAAAGGGCCTGACAGCTTGTGCTGGAGGGGGGAATCTGGTAAAACATCTCCTATTGGTGCTGCTGACTGGATTTGTGAACTAGATGAAGTCCAACCTGACATTGGGCCCCTGTCCTCCTAAGCCGAGCCGTAACATAAATGCTTGCTGAGCATCTAAAATCCTCAGAGCGTACAGTCACAAAGAGCAATCACTTGTCCTCTCGCTACTGAAAGGTAACAGTAGCAGGACACCTTGCACTTCCCCTCCCCTCTTGATATTCTACTCAAGAACAGGACATCACCCTGATGTAACTGTTAGGGCTAGAATTGGGCCCACACCTCCCCTGGCCACTCCTTCCCAACCCTCCCTTCCATGTGCAGAGCTGTTGACTGTGGGGGGTCAGAGGGGCAAACAGGGGATATGAAGGAAGGTAGGTGTGAAAAGACCACTCTTGTGCCTGATCATCAGTCTGCTCCCTAGTTCCCATGCACCCCAGAAGCAGCAAGGCTGACAATCCTGTCTCTTCCCACAGGAAGATGAAGAAGCGCTGTGTGGTGGCCGGAGTCCTGGCTGCAGCCCTTCTGGGGCTCATCTTGTTCCTGGGACTCTTCTTCGGGCTGCGCTCTGACTCAGGGGACACCCACACTTACAAGAGGGCAGCTGTGGCTACAGATGCAGGGCAGTGCTCTATAATTGGAAGGTACCCGCTAATTGTTCTGTGACTCTCTTAGCTCTGACAGCTCTTGTGCAGGACGAAACTTTTGCTTCCCCGATGACCAGATGCAAGCCCAGCTAATCTCTAATCTCCCAGCAGAAAGAGGAGGCTATAATAAAACCTGAGCTCCTACTGTGCTTGACAAATGTTACTGTAGTTGCTCAAGCCAGCAGAGCCAGCAAGGATTCCCTAGATGCATGAACAAGAGATGCTTTTCAAGCTCCTTTTAAAAATCATTTATCAAGCTGTCCTCCAGTTCTAGATGAAAGTGCTGCAGATTTCAGGCTCCTCAGAGAGTTGTCATTTCTCATGTTTAATGAATGTGTGTGGGATGCCTGTCTCCACATGTACTTGACACATCTCGGGGTTTTCAGTGTAGTTTGGATGTGTCTCTAATCTGGTCTGCACCTAGCCCATGAGGATCTGTTCCCTCGGGTGACAGAAACTCAAAACATCCTGTTCCTGAGGAACCTGTAGACTGGGTGTGGATTAGAGAATCCTTCATAGCTGCTCTGACGGGATGACTCCACTCTCACAGGTAGCTGAGACACTGTAACAGATGCTTTCTCTTCTGCTGCACAGGGACATCCTTCAGCAAGGTGGATCAGCAGTGGATGCTGCAATTGCAGCTCTGCTCTGTGTGGGACTCATGAATGCTCACAGCATGGGTATTGGAGGGGGCCTCTTCTTTACCATCTACAGCAGCACAGGTAAGGGACAGGGCTGTACACATCTGGAACAGTTTGAGAGCTGTTTGTCTAAAGCAGGTAATTTATCCTGCCTGAGAGAAGGTAAAAGACTGACTCTGCCAGTCTCCGGGGAACATGCTGCCCTCAGAGTAAGTGCCAAGAAACTGTCTGGCATTGATCAGACTTCTTCAGCAGAAACCAGGCCTGTGTGTTGAGTCCCTAGCTAAACATCATCTTCCTTGCTCTGTCATTAAAGGAAAAGTGGAAATCATTAATGCAAGAGAGGTGGCTCCAAAAAAAGCATCCCAGGACATGTTTGGGAACAACACACAGCTCTCTCTGAAAGGTATGGCGAAGGCTGCTTCACTGCTTTGGGGGGAGCACATAGCTCCACCGTTATCTGCTACTGACATGTCTAAATTAAGAACAGTTCTTGCACGTGTGCATCTAGAAATGTCCTCCACCTTGCACAATCTGCATCCTGACAAGGAAGCTAAAAATAACGTCCTTTAAACTAGTTGGTCACCTCAGCACTTTCTGCTTTGTGAAAATGTGGGTGAATCCAAAGCACTGAGTACGACCTGTTCCATATTGCTATCTTTCTTTTCCACCTCTTTGAATAAATCTTTGTGGATCAACTTAGTTCCTGTCAGTCCGAGGGTCCTCCCTAAATACCTTTTGCAGTAGCTTCAACTAATGGATCAGGGGCTCCAGAGAAGAAGTAGTAATTTCCTTTCAGGGAAGTATTTACTAATCAAAAATAGAAATAAATACTAACTAGTTCTTTTCATGGTCACTCCTGTAACCAAGGAGGAACTGCACCTTGGAGGGAGTTTGAGAAGTGTGCTGAACTCCTGAGAGATGCTGGTAAAACCAGGATTGAAGCAAACTGCTGCATCACTGTGCAGTGTAGTAACCAATCTTTTGCAATTGTAGTTGAAATGCTGCAACAAAGTTCTTGCTTAAGCCTGTGTCCTCTTACTGAAGCGTGTTCTCCCCTACGGGACTGGAAACTGCAGGTAGCTTCTGTGTCCTGAGCAGCTTTTCTCTTGTACAGAGCCTACTGAGGGGAATGACCCAAACCCTTGAGTTACCACCAAGAGGATTAGGGGTGTTTCAATAGTCCAGAATATGTCGGCAGAAATGTCAGACAGAATAATTCTGTTAGCATCGTACACATAAACCGAGCTGGTCATAGTATGCATTACCCCTGCCTAAAACCAGGGCTGACAGAGAAGCCTGCTCTACCTTTTACTCCAATAATCCTTTTTTTTCCTGCTGTGGAAGACTAATATATTCCTTATCTGCTCCAGGAGGACTGTCCATTGCTGTTCCAGGAGAAATCCGTGGGTATGAACTGGCTCACAAACGTCATGGCAAACTGGCATGGAAAGACCTCTTTCTGCCCAGCATCAAGTTGGCGAGAGAAGGATTCCCTGTTGGGAAAGGCCTTGCAGCAGCCATCAAATCAAGAGAGAATTCAATTGAAAGCAATCCCTCACTGTGGTAGGTAGAACAGTCTCACTGTGGTACACAGAGCAGCTGCTGCTCTGTGCAGAGACATGCGGGGAAACTGCACCCTAGTTGACAAGTCTCTGTGTAATGTAGCGTCTGTGAGGAGTCTGCCTCCCTCCAGTGACTGCACTCGCTGTACCTGCTGATGTTATTCCAGCTATCTGAAGGTGCTAAATCATGTGCCCAGTTTTAGGAAGGTTCAGTCCTGGCCTTTAAAGGGAGATAAATTCTGCTGTTAAAGTCTGTTTGTCTGAGCAAAGACAAAATTAGAGTACCTGCTGGGATTCATCTGTCGGATGGCAATGTATTTTCTGAATCCCCAGCTTTTCCTATGCTGTAAGTGCACCAAGCTAATCTTACCTGCATTTGGACCAATTGCAGAGTCTCCTTGAACATCTCGTCTGCTCTCAGGCAGTGGGAATTTGGGTCATCTCTTACTCTGCAGTCAGCTTTTCTCAAGCAATGCCTCTGACCATCCACTTCTAGCAATGACTATGAGCATGAAGGGTTTTAAATGCTCCTCCACTTCTTCTTACTGTCAAGCCCTTACTCTCAGTGTCTATGTCCAGCCCCACTGGAGATCATGCTTAATTCTCTCTTTTCCTTAAAATCTCTGCCAGCTGCAGGTCGATTTCCAGTCCAGTTGGGATGTACAGCCTGGGCCTATCTCCTGTACTTCCACCTGGCAGGTCCACAGCAGCACATTCATGATCCAGGGAGCTAGAGAGGAAACTGTCTACCTCAAAGTGCTCTGGCAAACAGGGATCGAAACGCGTTCTCCTGGACTCACTGGAAGCTTTGAGCCTCATAGCTTCATAGTCTGTGCTCTGAACTGAACTGCTTGAGTTCAAGGGCTATGGCCCCTCGTGGGCCTCTCGAGGCAGTTGTTGGCCCCTTGGGCAGGTAGGGAGGGTGGCCTGCCTTGGTGAAAAAGATCGGCACTCCCTCCTGCAGGCTTCACTGAGTAAATCCCGAGCAATGTGGAATCCCAGGTCAGACACCACTGTTCACTTTTATGTCCCAGTGCAAGATATTGGGACCCCTGGGGCATGGTTGGGCAGTTTCTCTTCTCTCCAAGAAGCCTCTAGCATGAACACTCAAATACTGTGTTGGCTGGTACAGGTACACAGAGTTTTGAACTTGTCTCTCAGATCTGATCTTCTCAATCTCCTTTCTCTGTTAGCGAAGTGTTCTGCAAAGGAGGGAAAATTCTGCGTGAGGGCGATATCATCAAGATGCCTAAACTAGCCAACACATACGAGACTATAGCCAGTGAAGGACCTGATGCCTTTTACACAGGAAGCCTGGCAAAACAGATCATCGACGACATCCGCAGTGTAGGTGAGACACAGGACATCTGTCCAAAACAGCACGAGTGACAGCATCCAGGGAGGAGCCGGTGACCTGCAGAAGCCTTGGAAGCAGGTCAAGCCTGCTGCCTGAAAAGCTGCCTCTGAGATCTGTGGCAACAGGACACCCAAGAGAAGCCGTTAGTGCTTTAATGGATGCTGTTGAAACTCAGTCAGAAATGGATATATATACACTGTGCATTTCTGTACCGCATAGTCTAGCAAGTCTGTGCGGTTTTGGATACAGCCTAGTACACACATACTGTTTACAGAGCCTGAATCCAACAAGTTTCCACTTAAAACGTTACATACGTGGTCCTGTAAACTCTGAGTTTGTTTAATCTCTCGATGCCACTAGATGGTAGTAGCATCCTATCCTTGCTAGCTAGCTAGCTCTGGTTAACTTCAGTCCACCTCGTGTGAACGAGTCATTTACTGGCTCTGTTTGTGATGGCTCATTACTGTCTTCCCCCTTCTGATAAGAAAGGCAACGGAACATACAAGTTATTCTGCCTGTGGCGTAGCACAAAGCATCTGCACCCAAAAGCTGCATCCTCCTCCTGTAAACAGGGCTCTTTTTGTCACCTGACATTGCTGGTGTCCTTTGTAAAAAAAAAAAAAAAAAAAAAAAAAACCAAAAAAACAAAACAAAAACCAGAAAAACCCCCAAAAAACCAAAAACCAAAAAAAAAAAACCCCCAGATTTTTGGCTGCCATAGATCACCCCAACTCCAAGTTTGGGCTGTCTGAGCCTCAGCTGGATTTATCAAGGAATAAATACATCTCCCACGCACCCATCTTTGCTCTCTTTACCTTGCAGTTTTTCAGATTTGACTGTGTTCCCTCCTGTCCTTGCTGCGATGCATGGCGATGGAGTATTACCTCCTCTTCCCACCAGAGATCACGTAATCCCACATCTATAGTTTCTTTCTCTTTTCCAGGGGGCATTGTCACACTGGATGACCTGCGGGAATACAATGCAACAGTGATCGAAGACCCCATAGAGGTCACGCTTGGGGAGTTCACCCTCTACACGCCTAGCGCGCCTCTCAGCGGCCCCGTGCTAGCCCTCATTTTCAACATCCTGAAAGGTGAGTGCCGCTGGGCGGGGCCTTAGGGCCGCGGGAGCTGGTCTAGCTCCAAAGACAATGCTGCTTTTGTGCCCTTTTCATTTTGGGAGCTAGGCCTCCCTTGCTAGCCCTCCAGCAGGGGAAGTCTAAGTCCCCAGGAGGGACCAGAGATGCTGAAACGTCCATCTTCTGCTGTAAACTCAGGGATGTCACCTTCCTACTTGAAACACACATGAGAGGAAGAATATGCTTCTGACTGGGGCGCTTTCCTGGTACCTGCATGGGTGCAAACTAACTCCTGGAAAACAACTCTGCAAGTACAAATCCTTCTGATGCCTTCCACAGTGCTCAAAACTAGCAGAGCTCCCATGTTCTCCGTGCGGAGGACAGTCCAGTGACTGCACCTCTGTAGAGACTGGGCTTCAAGATGACACCATTGCACACAGGTTTCTTAGCAGTCTGTTGACCCTGTATGTTACTTGGTGTTCACAGTTGTTTGTCTTCTGTTGCCAGGGTACAATTTCTCTGCCAACAGCATCAAAACCATGGATGCGAAAGGTCTGACTTACCACCGCATTGTGGAGGCCTTTCGCTTTGCCTATGCCAAGAGGACTTTACTGGGGGATCCAAAATTTGTCAACATTACAGAGGTACCTGGCAAAAGCCTTTTTTTTTTCTGCCACACCAAGGCTAACTGGAACTTGGCTTAAAGTTCTTGGGTGACTAAACTTTGTCAGGGATGCTCCGTGCCACCTGCTATTGACATGCACTGAAATATCTCTCAATCTACTCATGAAATCTCATGCGACTCATGGCTGAGCTGTCAGGGCTATAAATGGAAGACTCCTTCCCGCTGTAAGGAAGAGCAAACTCCTCAATTCACCAGGTGTGCTTGAGTATGTTTAGGGCGAACCCTCCCTGTTTCCATAGTGTTTGAAGCTTTAGTCACTAGATGACAGTCCCAGCATCCTTGTGGCTCTCTAACCACAGTCCTGCCTGTAGTAAATGGACCAACGGATGGGGAGGGGTGAGGCAGGAACTCTGCCTTTCCCAGCTTCACACTTCGTGCTTTTACTTCTGTGACTCTCCAAAAGCAGCAGGATCTGAGCCCCGCCCAGCTTGATGGACACGAATTTGCCACCTACTGAGCAATGATGAGAGCTTGCCTTTGTCTAGTCCTCTCAGCCCAATTCCTCTCCTCTTACCTCTGAAGCAAGTGTAACACTGCTTGCCCACACCTTAGAGCAGTGCTGAGGACAGCCTTCCGTAGCTCTACAATAATGGATGCTGATTCACTTCCTTCACAAAGGGGTGCACTGGAGCTGCTGCTTCTGTGACTTTCTTAAAATGCTCTCTGGTACAATAGCCATCTTGCAAGAAGGAAGGCCCTTGCTGGGCAACTAGAGCCTCACTGCTGGGATTTGCCACTCTTCTGTGGTCTGAAGTATTGGATATCAGCCTCATAACTTCAAGTTTCTTAATCTGCTGAGTAACTGCATTGGGTTTCTCTGACAGGCGATCAGAAACATGACGTCCGAGTTCTTTGCGGATAGTCTCCGGAGGAAAATCACAGACAACACTTCCCATCCAGTTGACTACTATGAGCCAGTATATTACACTGGAGATAATGCCGGTACATCCCACCTCTCCATTGTGGCTGATGATGGCAGTGCTGTGTCCGCCACCAGCACCATCAACCAATAGTATGAGTTCAGACATTACTTCCATGTAGGCCTTTGCCGTCTTCCTAGTGGTGGTTCTGTGGTTGGTATAAAACATCACTGAAGTGTCATCTCTCTAGCGGGCTAGCGTTGGGTAGCACTGTTGATGGGCACTTCTGCTGAGCTTACAGGTCAGTTGCAACACCGAGGCCTGTGCGATTGGGTCAGCAGAAAAGATGTGTCCTCTCTCACGTTGGGTTTAGCCACCACGAAAACATTCACTGCATCTGGATCTTCTCATAAGCAGTGGATTCACTGCCAGCTCTCACTTCCCAGGCTTCTGGAAGGAATTTGGCCTAATACAGCTGGCCTGGAAGTGCAGTGTTTGGCTCAAGGAGCTGTGTTCTGCTTGTATGGACTGAAGCTGGGGGGATGAAGGTCTTTTTGTCCATAGAAAATGCCTCCAGCTTGACACATCTAAGCAAAACCCCAATCACTCGCAAATACGCCAGACTTTTTGCTGTCTGCCTCTGAAGGGAGAGCAGTGCTGCCCAGCTGCGGGGGGAGCTGGTTGAACTGAGCTGCTGGGGGGGTTTTCCCTCGGGGTCCTTGCAGGGGAGCTATACCGCAGGGCTCTGGGCTGCCTTTCCTTGTGTAGCTGCGTAAGGACAGCATGTCCTTTACAACAGGAGGGAGTGGAGCTCAAATCCAATCAAATCCCAGGTTTCACATCACAGCAATTCACCTGAAGCTATTCATGGATTTGACATGTCTGCCCCAACTTGTTTTGTCTAGCTTTGGCTCTGATGTACGATCCAACGTGAGTGGAATCCTATTTAATGATGAGATGGATGACTTCAGCTCACCTCACATAGTCAATGGATTTGGGATCCCTCCTTCACCAGCAAATTTCATAGCTCCAGGTAGCTGTAAACTGCCTTCCTGACTCAGTCGTTTGGCTGTATGTGGCACACTAATGCTGCAGTGCCTGCAAGGTAGGCTGCAGCACGTCTGCCGTCAGGCACAGGTCTGGGGCTTTCTGCAGAGGACGGGGATGAAAGCGAGTCACCTGGCATCCCTCTCAAAACCACACAACTGCTGCCCCTGGTGCGCCCTGAAGGAGGAGAAGCTGCCTAAAGAAAAACTCTCGTGTATGCATGCCTCCTTCCAGAAATCCTTTCCCAGTGAGCTCAGTACATGTCAAATGGAATTATTTGGAGCTGCGAAAGATTGCTTTGAACTGATTTAAGAGGGATGGAGGCAGCAGTAGGAGTTGACTGCAAAGTGTTAGATAGCACTGTCCAGCCTTCTCCCTGTGCTGCCTTGGAGACTGCAGGGCAGCTCTGGATAGGCCCAGTTCACATACCTAACCCCAACAGCCTGCCTGCCCCACCACCGCTTCCCGCAGACCCATCTCATTGCTGCTAAAGCAGGCTGGGACTCTGCTGCTCTCCTGCACCCCATGCTTTGGAGATGGGCAGGGAAGGGAAAGGACAGGGAGGGAAGTCCCATGATGTATGGGCGGCAGAGCTGCATCACAGGCAGCCCCAGCTGGGACCAGACTGTGGAAGAAGACACCTTCAGCCTCTGCGTGAAGGACCAGGGTTAAGCTTTGCATTGCAGGAGCAAGAGTGAAATGGATACTGGAGGCAGTGGGATCCCCAAGGGCTGAACGAGCATGGGAACTGAGTGAGGAAGGTCAATACTGAGGGTCAGGGTTTACACATGGAGCAGGAGATGGCAGTTTGTAAGCTGCAGGTGGAAAGCTGAACCTCTGTTGCATCTCTGTCCCCAACAGGCAAACAGCCGATGTCCTCTATGTGCCCGTCCATCTTGGTGGATAAAACAAAAAAGGTCAGGATGGTTGTTGGTGCTTCTGGAGGAACAAAAATAACCACAGCTACAGCACTGGTATGTGATGATATGGGCAAATTGGGGACAAGACTGAGGCAAAACAAGGTGGGGGAGAAGCAGTGTTTGGGGTTAGGGGCTCAAGTTTCCACACATGAGGTGACCGTGGCAGTGGCTCCCTGCTGTGCGACGGGGTCCTAAAAGGGAGGTTCCTGCCTGGCCTTCTGAGGGCAGACCTCCGACACCACCTCCTGCCAGAGCGACAAAGGGTCTTGTATTAAATTCCTTCCTTCAGTGACTCCAGGTCTTTTCCTTTGGCAAGTTGTTCTTACCACGTGTGGAATATTTGTGACTTCAGTTCAGCTTTGGCGTCTGTTCTCTGGATCTCCACAAACTAGTTTTTTATGTAGTTTAGAGCTGTTCCCTTTCAACATCCTAAACTTTGAATGAAAGTCACACAGAGAAGCTAAATAAGAACTTAGGCTAGGCACGGTGTCAGTCCCTCCGACCGGCAGGCTGACTGTGAGCCGCCGTGGCAGCCC
>NW_010412348.1:38803-44889 GCF_000710305.1 Buceros rhinoceros silvestris
TGCCAGCCACTCAAATGCCCAGCTAGCCCCGAAGTGATTGCAGGAGAAAGCTGTCTCCTGTGCCAGCACACACAGCACTTCAGAGCACCAGGCTGCATCCTGCTAGCTGGCTGAGGTAGAGGAGGATTCCCATAAAAACTGACCCAAGCAGCTCTCTAAGCCCTTGACCCTGAGGCTATTTTCACTTGCCAGCAGCTCCAAGCTGCACTTCAAGCACGTCGAGGTGAGCCAGGTTTGAGGGAACTGGTTGCACAGTAGTGGGAAGCTGCAGCTGCGTGTTCGCTGAGGTGACTGCTGGTCTCTGACTCAGCTAGTGCTAGCTTAATCGCAGCAGCATAAGCTCAACTACAGTAACTTGAGGGTCTGATCTTTTTACTGCATTAATTTTCATGAGTCGTGGTCTCTCTTTGTGGGAATCCTCCTGAGCTTATACAGGCTGCAATGACTGGCTGCAATGTACCTGTGTTTTGCTTAGCCAGGAGAGGGGCTGCTGAAAGCAGCAGGAACTAGAAATTACACCTTTTATGTGCTCTGGTGAACATCCTTCAGGCATCTCTGCCTATGTTGCTACAAGAGTCAGACCTCTTGAAGACAAGTAACTGATGTTACGGCCTTCTCCTTCTCACAGACGATCATCAATTCCATCTGGTTTGGTTACGATGTGAAGAAAGCAGTGGAAGAGCCCAGAATTCATGATCAGCTGTTTCCCAATATCACAGAGCTCGAGCAGCAAATCGAGGAGGTTGGTCTACCTAGAGTCTGGGGTGTGTGTGAACATCTTGGATGGGCTGGGTTCCTAGCGCTGGGAAAGCGTGCACTTGTGGGAAATCATGATGCTTTGCTAAATGTTCCGAGGTGAGCAGTATTAAGGCTGCCACAGGTCGAGTACTGGGTCACAATAAGCTGTTCAAAGCGCACCCTGGGTGCACAGGGGTCTGAGGCCTAGCACATCTGAAACTGAGGGTCTCTATCGTCTTGCAATGGACTTGCAAAACAGCAAATGGCATCAGGGCCTGAACCATCCAGCAGCCTGAATCCAGTGACTCTCAGCATGTAGTTTCAGACCTACCTAAGACAGGCACAGAACGCTCGCGTAATCATGGAGGATGCAGGTTGCAGGCTCTGGCATGCGTGGAGCTTCTCTCTCCTCTTGTCCTCATTCACTTCTGCATTCCAGGGCATAGAAGAACAACTAAAGAAGAGAAAGCATGACACCACGCGAGTGAGCGGTGGCGCGGTTGTGCAAGCCATTCTCAGAACAGACGAAGGCTGGGCTGCAGCCTCCGATTCCCGGAAAGGTGGCTTCCCTGCAGGTTACTGATGTGGCTCGGCTCCTTTTTTCAGTGTTCTAGTAACACTGAGGTGTGTTTGGGGGGAAGATCCTTTAGGTCTGCAACTCAGGGACTTCTCATAGGAAAGAGAACAAATTTACCTGTGGTTCTATTGACAGAGCTGGGACAGTTCTTTACCGCCATGACTGCAGCGCCTCACGCCACAGCAGTCTGCTAAGACAGGCACGTCTACCAGGATGTGCAGTACTTACTTGAAGAGTCTGTTCTGCCTTGAAGAGTTTGTTCCCTACCTCCTCTCCATCTCCTGAAGACAGATTGGGTACCCAGGGTTTCTGCAGGAGGTCCAGCTCACTCAAGCTGCGGGAAGTGTTACTCTGCACAGCGTCAGCTACCAGCAATGTCCCTGTCACTGCTAGAGAAGAGATTTGTTTCCTGTTGAGTAGATGGGAGTTACAGGAGTCCGGGGGCTGGGTTTTCTAAATTACAAACCATTAGGTCTGTGCCATAGCAGGAAGCCCAGCTCTAGACTGGGATAAGCCTTCACAAACTCATCACTCAACAAAAGATGTTTCTGCTTTTCATATCAGTTGATTATTGGAGGTGAGTGGGTAAATGGGGAAATGGCTTCAAACTTTTTTATATTTCTGTTGAGAAGGTCTAAAGGGAAGATGCTACCTGTAAAACTCTGAGCACAACTAAAATAAATGAATATGGAGTCACATGTTCTTCTTGCCTGCCCAGTTCCTACTGTGAAAAGGGACGGTGAGAGTCTGTGTGAAAGAAGTTCTCTTGAGATTTTTCTCTCTTTGCTTCTTTGGTGAAGCTGTGAGTAAAACCACAAATAGCTGCATATCCCAAACAAGCTTGTCCTTGTCCAGTTTGCTTTTTACCACATCATACCACAGGCCTGAAATACCAGAGTCTGAGGAAATAAAACCTCTAAAAAAGGGTGTGCTGCTGCTACTATATATTAAATGAGTGGCTTTGGGTAAAAGTTGCCTGGGAGGTGCTTTGTGCTTCTTTCTCCAGAGCAGCTACTGATGATGATGTGTTAGGCACGGCTCAGGCAGCGATTGTAAATACCCTGAAGTCACTGTGTTCCCTTAAGAATGAAATTGGTCTGGGACCAACCCTGTACCTTTTTATCATTGAACTATGACTTTGCCTTTCCTACTTCTTGTCATTCCCCACCAGATGCCACTCCGTGGCAGGCTGCCGTTTAAATCTAGTCTGCAGGTCATTTTAGGGGGCTTTGATACCAGCGTGCGTATAGAGCAGCATCAGCTGCTATTCCTTGGAAGTACATGGCCCTTTGGACTTAGGACTAGCTGAGCTCTATCTTGGCCAAGTGTGATCGGAGAATTAAACAAAATTACTGTACAGCAAAATAAGCCGACTGGAACCTTACAGTCACTATAGTTAGTCTGAACTGCAGCAGAGAAAGCCTGTGCTCTGAAACTGGAAGGTACCTGTTTTCTGGGAAATGACTGTTGGACAAACACGCTTTCTGAAACAAGTTTGAGGAACTGCGGCTGGGCTGTTTCGGACAGCTCATGGTGCATCAGTCTTCTAGCTAGACAGAAATCTCCCTTATTATTTGTAACCTATGTTACAAAACTTCCGTTGAAAACTATTGTTATAAATGCAATTGAATTCTTGACTCTCTGCAGAAATGGATTTGTTAGTTTTAGCAGTATCACTCCAGAGGTGTGATTTGTTAACACTAAACCAGGCTAAGGCTCGCACTTATATCCTACATTTTAAACTACCCCCTGCCCCCCGCCAGGATACCTCGGCATGCTGTAATTATCTGCATCTCGTTTGGACATACCTCTACAAAGGGCACGTGCTTCTGCCACCTGCTGCGATACCACATTCCCCTCCCACGCTCTGTGAGGCAGTCTGCCTATCAGCAGGCAGATGGCAGTCGATGGCTCCAGCTCTAGAACCTCCCATGGTGCACTCCAGGCCGTTCGGCTGGTCTGAGTATTTCAGCTACAAAAAAAGGACTTTTCCCTGCTGTCCCACCCCTTCGAATGCAACCATTCCCCCCCACCCCTGCTTCTGAGCAGACACATAACGTCTTCTTGTAAGCTGCCTGATACAGTGCAGGGTCTGGAGAACAGGACATGCCCTTGTGACTGATTCCAGCTGATTTGCAAGGGACTGCTACTGGTAAAAGGCAATCCAGATCACAAACTGGGGGTTCACCTCTTTCCCCTGTTCTTCAGTCTAACATTACCACGATTTTATTTTGGCAACCATCCCACCTCTGGAAGAGCCACAGGGAAGTGCCACAATCAAGCTGTGAGAGCCAAGCGGCCAATGTCAGTCACCTGCACAGTTCTTCAGCTTCTCCGGCGACGTATTGAGCCTCCAGAATGAACAGCTTCCTGCTGGAAGTGCCTGCGTTGACAGTCCTCTCTCAACAACTGCTTGTGTGTTAGGCTTAGAGGAGCAATTTCCAGAGAGGTTTAAAAACACTTTATTAAACATATAATTTAAAGACTTCATTAGAAAATAGAGCAGCTTCTGTAGACTGATGCTTTAAAAGTCCGATTAAGTTGACTAAGTACAAAAATAATGTTCTTCTGTTGGCACGAGCATGAATGGGGAGAGACCAAACCGGAGGCTCTTGACCCAAGCAAATTTCAGCAGTGGTGAGGAGGTGGCAGGGCAAGAGCAGAGGTGCTAAGGGAGGTACAATCCTGCAGCTTCACCAGATGTTTTGCTGGTGAGGACTATGGGACTGGGAGTACCTGCACTCTCATTCCTTTCTGTCTTGCAAATTAAATTGGCTCAGTTACAACCTTAGTAGCAAAGTAGTTAAATTGCAGTGAGTGCTGGAGTACGGGTAATATTCCTATGTCTCCGTGGTGGGAAGTAGCTGTGATAGCACTGCGCTGGCAAGGTGCTGGATTACCCTAAGGTATGCTTTATGCGGTGTGCTTTACCCTAAGGTATGTCAGAAGAGAAGGTAAGTGGAGTTTTAGTGACTTGCTGCCTTGGCTTTTCTGCTGGTGAAACATGATGGAGTATGGCCCAGGGCACTGCTGAAGGCTGCCCTGAAGCCTAATCAGGAAGCAAGAACTGCTGTCCCTGTCCCCAGCCAGTGCCATTCTCAGCTGCTTTTTGTAAACTCTAAGCTCAGCTGGACTAGTTAGAAATATCTACAGATCTTGCTGTACACCACCTGGTACAGAAATGTGACCTGTGGATGTTGTCTGCTACCCAGAAGTGCTTCCCCTGTGACAACTCTGCAGCTGGGGGTTTATTTCTGACACTAGAACCAATGCACCCAGAACTGGTAGCTGAGCAAGGGAGTTAATGAAAGCAGAAAACTTCAGCAATTTATGTAGACTGAATATGGTTATAGAAACCCCAATGTAACCCCTTCCAGTAGTGCCTCCCCTCAAGCTTTAGGCCTATTGCCATTGTCTATTCAGATTCAGCAGTAGGGTAACGCTGTCCAACGGGCTGCTGCGCTGCTTCTGGGGTTGAGTAAGCAGCTCTGCTAGGGAAACCAGAGTGCTTCCTGAACTGGGGATTTATGATAAATTCCACTTGGACGAGCAAGGAGTGGGGCACTGCACAGAACTGGCTCTGTACCTCAGTAACTTGTCTTCCAGATGCATGATTAAGAGCTTGTGGTTATGCCTTGGAAACTTAGGAATACTTTTTCATTGAACACTGATACAGCTGCGGTCATACTATAGTCCTTTGTGTACAATTTCTGAAGGAAAACACATGTCTGGCTGCAGTACGCTTCACTCAGACGATCATTACAATGCAACTGAAGGCTGAGATTTCAACAAGTCGATGGCTTCACTGGGCAGACTTGTGGGTAAGAACACAGGCTGAAAAACTATCTGGCTCTGTTTGCAAGGGTGTGTGTGGATGGCCTGGTTTTGGTTTGGGTTTTTTAGTGGTGTGTGCTCAACTGCTCGTTACGGTGTTTACAGAGGGATTTTGTCTGCTTGTGTACTAGGACTACCAGGTGCTGTGAGTGCACTAAGAGCTAAGCTGTGAAGGGGAGGGCTCTGCTGGTGCCTCGTGCTGCTTTGGCTTCACTTTCAGAAGCACACACACGCACGCTGCTGTCTGTGCCCATAGGGAAGTACAGCTCATAAGCTCACAGAAAATGGAGTCCTGGTGTCTGCCTGGCCAGGCTAAGCTCATGGCTACAACTGCATCTTCTCCATTCTGAAGGAAGTTATAAAGCTTCCAGAAAAAAAGCATTCTCCCTCTGCAATCCTCACCTGCCTTCCTGAACAACTCGTCTTCTGCTGGCACTGAGGAGGGAGAACTGGCACAGAGTGCGACTCCTCTCGCCGCAGAGCGAGGAACTATCCAGGGAACTAAGCTGAAGCCTGTCCATCCCAGGAGCAGGGATTTCATGTCGCCCCATGGGAGGCTTAAGCTCGAAGTCAGCAGCATGCAGGATTGAAGGAAGCTTTGGCACAGGTACTCTGAGCTTGTGGGGTCCTTTGCATCCCCAAGGCAGTAGGGTAGCAGACTTGTGCTGATTTCACCTGCCACCTTCAGGAGACGTAGGGCTGCTTTGGATGGGAAAACCAAGAGGGGGAGCGTGGTGGTTTGCTCTCTTCCCTTTCCAAACCCACCCTCTAAGCCTGGATGCTTAATATTTTAAAAATTTGACTCTACAGACACTTGTAATTCTCATAACCAAAACAGTTACTTATTTCGCAGCACTGAGCTCCAGTAATAATAACCTTATTGTGGCAATAGCCTGAAAGAAGCCGATTCTGCTCTTAAGTGAGACTTTCCAGCAGG
>NW_010412348.1:44962-50252 GCF_000710305.1 Buceros rhinoceros silvestris
AGGAATGGAAGATACAGTGGGGTCATTTCACAGTGTTCCCAGTGGGTTTTGGACCAGTTCTCCTTGCCCACTTTGTATTCTCTTATTCTGAATAGCTGATGTGCTCAAGAAATATGTTTTTCCGTGTATCACATAAGTAATGGAGGGTGTAGCTCTAAACAAGGCTGGCTGACCTGTCCTTGTGTTGCCTGAGGGTACCTTGCAGTCTGCTGGAATCGGGTGTAATCACAAGTTTTGCCCACACTCTAGGAGGCATCCTGATGGAAACAGTCAGTATGGGCATTTCCAAGCCAAAGGATGTTCTGAATCTGGTTATCTCCCGGGGTTTTGCAGGTTGTGATGGAATTTCATGCTAATACCCTGCTGACTTCCCCAGCTTCCTTTTATCGGAGTAAGCGGAGATGCATTTTCCTTCCTTGGAAATTCCCTGCACAACATTCATTGCAAATTCAACTTTCTTTTCTTTATGTCCTCTTCTCAGCAGGCCGCTCCTAACCTCCTGTAGAGGGAAGAGAAGAGGAAATGGAGAGAGTGGAGCAGGGGCCTGAGGCCTTAGCGTTGCCAGGTGTGAAAATGAAGGATGTGTATGCGGGGTCAGGTTGAGAAAGTGTGATTTAAGCAAGAGTTAGCTTTAAATAAAATACAGATTATTCAGGAGAGTTACAGAAGCAATCTCCTTCTCAACAAGAGGAGAAGATAAGAAGATCCAAGTGAGGCCACTCACCTCACTGAGATGTTTCTCAAACAGTATCTTGTCACCTTTAGTGTGCATGACAGGAGCTGAAATGGCATGTTCCAAGTCATAGCCAAACCACAGCTTGTTTATAATTGCCTGCAATGAAACAAATCCCGCAGCGACTGACTGGAGGTACTGAACAAGAACTTGGGTCACATGCTGCCATCCTCCGCACTAGTGTTAGGCCAAACCAGCTTGACTGTAAATCCTGTCTGCAGGATGGTGCAGATCTGGGCTGTAAGAGGGGCTGCACTGAGCAGGACCACAAGTCCCACTTGCCTAGTGTCCTGTCTTCATGGTGACCAACAGCAGATGCTCAGGGCAGGTATAAGAACAGGCTGAGCACACAATGATAATTCCCAGGACACTCTCCCTTAGCCAAAGTGGTATCTTTGAATTCAGTAGCTACTGATGGATCTTCTATCTTTCTATTCATAGTTGTTCTTTCTGTTTTCAGATCAGGTCCTAGCATGGACTCCTTCCCCAAGCTTCTCTCCGTTTTTTGTTCAGAAGAGCGTGTGCTCCCCTTGCTCAGCGGAAGGTGTTCCTGCTCACTCACCATAGCAGTAGCACTGATAATCCACTCCCCGCCTGCCCCTCCAATCACCAGCATGTCTCCTGTCTTGGAGATGAGAATGGAAGGCACCATTGCTGAGGGAGGCTTCTCTCCTAGAGCAGAGGCAGAGAGTATTATTCCTCCTATGTGGTTTTTAAGGGGGCTGGAGAGACACACAAGTTTGTCTACCGCAGCCTACTTGAATTCCCCATGGCAAAGCAAGCTGCTGCTCATGCCTCAAGAAGCTCAAGTCTTGCAGAAAATCAGTGTCCTTGTGCCGAGACCCAATTGCACAAGAAACTGCACAGGCTGAATGGGAAACATCTCTTGGCACAGGGTATCCTTCAAGTAGTCAGAACTTGCTGCAGCTCATTCAGCCCAGCCAGGGAACCAGAACTGATGTCCTGTCTCATGGCGGACCCAAGGGAGATCGCATCAGGGACAGCTGATTCCATAGAGCAATGTCTCTGCATCAGCACTGCTGTGTTACAGAACTTGGTGAAGGCCCACAGCATTTCCTGGCTGTGCATGCAACTATAAACCTTTGTACAGATGAGCCTAAAAAAGTCAGTGCACTTGTCTTAGCAGTAGTTTCTTCACTTCTGCCCTCCCCATCAATCAACGACCTCTGCTTTCCCTGGTCAGAAACCAAAACTCCCATGTTTCCATGTAAAGGCATACGTGAGCAGACACAGGCACTCTACAAAGCTTCGTGCTCTGTCCGTCTGAAAAAAAGCTTGCTGTCATCCAGACCCAGGAAGGGAATGAGCACCTGCAGTTTGCAGATAGTCCCTGCCCAGCTCTCACAGCCTGCACATCAATCTCCTGGCCTTGGGTTCTGTGTTGAGGTGTGAATGCTCACCTGGTTTAAAGCTTCTGTTTGCTATGCAGAAATCAGCGAGCTCATTATTTAAAATGATCCCAGTTTGGGTAGAATACACAAAGGAGCCAAACCTGCAGGGGGGAACAGAAGTAGCCTTTCAGTGCCCAGTGCTCTCCTGTTGTGGATGACATTAACTGACCATCGCACCCTGCGTGTTGCCTCTGTCTCCTCCCAGCCTGCAGCTGCCCCAGCTCACGTGTCCAAGAAGTGCTCGTGCTGCTGTGCTGGAGCCAGAGATGGGCTCCCTGCTACTAAAGCACATGGAGAGCTGCCCAACTCAGAAACTCAGCAGAGCTCAGCAAGCTGTTACGTCTTTGTGAACTGTGATGTTCTTTGGGCCAATGCTCAGAGACCTGTGCTGTCACAAGTAAAAAGCATTCATGAGTAAGAGACTGCCTAAATCTGTGAAGCCCAAGGGTTTTGCATTTCTGGTACAGAGCTCTTGAAGGTATCCTGTGAACTGATACATGGCCTGTGTGACTCAATAACCAACCCCCTGGCTACTCACGGGTAGTTGATGGTGCTGGTGGCGGACACGGCACTGCCATCTGCAGCGAGCACAGAGATGTGGCTTGTGCCCTTACTTTCGTAGCTCTGGTTGTTGATGGACTCCCACAAGTTGTAATGGCTGAGAGGATGGTCACCACGGGTATCTATTAGGCGTCTGACAAGCTCAGCAGTCTTGTCAGACAGCAAGGTCTCCACAGGCACCTGCAATCACAGCAAGGACACTGAACTTGTGCCACCAGCGCACAGGCTTGGCTTCCTTTGGGCACTCAGAAGTCTGGGGGGTTCAGCCCCAATAGTGAGAGCCTGTGGAACTGCACTGGAATCCCCAGGCCGCTCTCCTCACAGAAAATGAAACACGATCAGTACTGGGGCACCCCAGCGCTGGCCGGAGCATGTGCATATCCTTTATCAGGCAGGTGAGTGCCAGCCTGCAGCTGAACAGAAACTGCAGACAAAGTAAATGGCCTAATCCTGCCTCTGCCTTGGCCAACTGAGCCGCATTGCTCTTGACTAGCAGCTCTACGTTCTTTCCTTCCGTGGCAGCAAAGCAGGAGGGCGTCAGAGCATCGCTTGGTACTGTGGCAGTGTGCTGGTGGGAAGGATAGGCTGGGCAATAGGTAGCCCGCTTGAGGGCTTAGCACATAGACTCAAATGAGTTGGTGACACTGCACTGAAAAAAACCAGACCAGGAAACGGCATTCCCTGCTCCTTCTCAGTCAAGCAGCAGTGTAGAAGCAGCTGTCAGTGCTGTGCATGTCTGTGGCTGCCCTAGGCACCACACCAGCTCACCTGAGCTTCGGAGAAGGCTGGGTCACTCATATGGTGTTTTAGCATATTGCCAAACTTCAGGGCCTCTGCAATGCGATGGTAGGTTTCTACCTTCTCCTCGGGTGTTGCCAGTGATGCTTCATGGAGTTTATATTCTATGGAGTAGGATGAAATAATTTTGTTAATAGACCCAAGACAATGTTTTTCAAGAACTGTTAAAAAAAAGAATTGAAGAGAACCACCTTTTTCCATGCCAGGTCTTATCACGTTTCCTCTGTGCCTCAGCAGGATGTGGGCACAGAAACTACCAAGTGTAATTTCCCCTGTGATTTCAGTTCCTCTGGAAGCTTTGGGAAAATTGTGTATCCTTTGGCCTTTGCAATAGCTATGGTGATGCTGATCCATTGTAAGAACGAGCTAGTCATCATCCTGCTGCACAGCGTGGTCACGCTGCTGCTTTGGGGCCTGTCCTGGCTCACCAACTCCATTTTTGCCCATTCCTTTCCTATGGCTCTAGAGCAACTCTGCAAACCTCTTGCTGGCCCTTTTCCCTTAGGAATTTACCTTCCAGTATCTTGAGGATGAACATGAGCACAGGACCTCCCATGGGCGGTCCAGGAGAAAACAGTGTGTTGTGATTGTTCAGGGTAATGTTCAGAGCCGAGGACACGTCTGCTTTGTATGCCCGAAGGTCCGCCAGTGAGATTCTGGACCCTTCAACAGAAAACCAGACAGGGAGCTGGTGTTAGCACATTAACTTCTGCTAGGTGCTGCATCAGAGCCTTGGTAAAGCTTGCAAAGAGCCATCCCTGAATACTCCCAATTCCTTTCACCACACAACATTGTCCTCATGTGTCCTCGTGCATAAGCACTATGGGTAAGTGCCAGAGCAGTAGGTGGCTCTCAGCCCAGCTGGGCCTGAGGAAAGGTGGTCCCTTCCCATGCCAGGTACCACCCCAAGTGGTGAGCACGAGGCACGTGTTGGCTTTCCCTGGTACCGATCCACTGTGGGCCAGCTGCTGGGAAAAGGCCTGTCTGTTAGTATTAACTACAGCAGTTACTCACCAGCCTTCCCAATGTCCTCGACCAGGGCCTTTCCTATCTGTCCCTCATAAAATGCCGTAGCTCCATTTTCCGCTACAGCTCTCAGTGTGCGCTGCAACACTGGCCACCTGAAGGTATCTCCAAGCTTCAGAAACCTTTCACCATCACATATCAGTGGGCTGTTAAAGAAGAACATCCGTCAGCTTACAGCATGTGCTTATTCTGTCCCCAGGGCCCATCGCTTTTTCTCCCCAAAGCTGATGTGCTTTATGCATGGTCCACCCTGGCCTCCAGTTGGGAGATCTGGAGACACACCATACATAACGCTGCTGCCTCCTTTGAAAGCACACATAGAATCAGTCTCGAGGAGAAAAGACAGCGCAGAAAGAACCGTGCCTCGACTGTACCACCCAAGGACACCTTCCGGTGTGCTCTTTGCAACCAGACTTGCCCATCCCTCATTGGCCTTTTCAGCCATCAGCGCGCTTGCAGTAAGCGTGGGTACAGCCCTTCCCAAATCTTCGTCCACGAAGCCAAGCCCTGCTGCCTCGACTGTACCACCCAAGGACACCTTCCGGTGTGCTCTTTGCAACCGGACTTGCCTATCCTGCATCGGCCTTTTCAGCCATCAGCGTGCTTGCAGTAAGCGTGGGTAAAGCCCTTCCCAAATCTTCGTCCGCGAAGCCAAGCCATGATGATGATGATGACATTTCCAGGCCAGGGCCACACTCCTGTCTACATGGAGAAAAGCTCTTCCCAGCCAGTTGCTACCCGTAGCACCAGGCACTCTTTC
>NW_010412348.1:50356-65372 GCF_000710305.1 Buceros rhinoceros silvestris
CCAGACAAAGTTTCCTCCACAGGACCTAAGGCTTTGACCCTGGCCGGGGTCCTGTCTGCTGTAGGGCCCTGCTGTCAGGGGATGATTTCCACACAGATGCAGGCAGGCCACATACATGAGCAGATTGCTTAGCAGACAGTTTTGCTGTGCCAAGCCACTATAAATTAAAAAAAAAAAAAAGTGGCCGACAGAAAATTAAAAAAAAAAAAGCCCTGAACTTCTGTTACTCCCTCCCTCTCCATACCAAGTATTTACTGAGCAGAAGCTGCAGCAGCCTGTGCTCCATGTCAGCGTGTCAGAGGAAGGGTCTGGAGCTGAGGGAACAGTGGTCCTCACGCTGCAGTTTAGTTCATGGATCTTACCACAGGCTCTTTCCTGGCCTGGCAAACTCTGAGTGACTGATCACTCTGTTCATAACAGGGGAAATGACAAGTGGCTCTGAAAGGAGCTTGATGGTTGGTTCAAATAGGGCTTTCCAGGGCAAGCGGCCATGTCGCTTATGGGCTTCTTCATACCCACGGAGTTCTCCTGGTACAGCAATCCAGCGGGGACCTGAAGAGCAGAATGGCAGTGTCACACCCAGTAAGTCGTAAGCCTGTTTCCCTGCTCTGCAAGCACACCAATGGAGGTGTGCGTTTGTATGGGCAGGACTAAGGCTTCTAAAAGAGGCTTTGTTTTTTTTTCTTTCCCTCCTTCTGTTCACATATTTCTTCCACTACCTAATAGCAGAGCTGTAGAGAAGCTGGAGTCAGACTCTGAGGTGCACAGTGAAAGCACAAGAGGCACGGGCACATGTTGCAGCGAGGGTGATAGCAGCTGGACGTCAGAGAAAAAGCACCCATGTGGAGCCTGGTCAGACTCTAGAGCAAGTGAAGCCATGAAATGCTGCATCTTTGGAGAAGCTCAAAAAATGCGACAGGACCTTGAGCTGCCCTGAACATTCTGAGCGAACACTGACATCACCCTGCTTTGAGCAGGAGGTGGAGCAGAGACCTCCAACGCTTCCTTTCAACCAGAGTTGCTCCCGATTCCTTTTCAGTCCCTTCTTCTAAGAATAGGACATCTCCAGGAATAGGACAAGCCCCAGAAGACAGCGTGCTAGGGAAGGAAAGGGAATGCAGGGAGGTGGGGAGAGCCAAGATGTGCTGCTAGAGAGCCTGCTGCCAAACTGGAACAGGAAATGGCTGGATGGAAGGAAGGTGGCAAAGAGGTACTGAGCTACGCTGGAGCCCAGCAGCTCAACTCCTGGTGGCGCCAGGTTGCTTCCACAACGGGAGGACATGGGCAAGTGCACTAGACTGATTTCTTTTGTTTCCAGACAGTCTGAGCAGCTGTTATCCTTATTTTTCTCTGTAAGAACTGCTGGGAAATGAGTGCTTTGGGAAATCTGGTCTTGAAATGCCGAGTTCCTATGAAGAGAAATTGCGTAGTGATTTCTCCTCATGCTCTGCTCCCCAACCCCTCGCTGGGCAGGTTGCCAACATGACTGTGAAACAGGAATTTTTATGGACCTAGTATTTTTTCTTACTTTTGCAAAAGTCAGTCTAGGAAGAGCTCAATCAATTAAGCAGAACTTCAGATAAAGTTAGCAAGGCCTCAGTTTCCCTACCCTGAGCTTTGTGCACTGCTTGCCACAGTCTGTGTCCTTACCAATGGGGGGAGCAGCACAGCTGGACAACAGATTGTGTGGAACCTCTTGTGGGACTGTCTCGCGGGCGTTGATCACCTCGACCGTTCCTACAAAGGAGAAGGAGGAAATGCACAACACGGACCCTCTTTGTATGAGGAACCTTGAAAGGGGAAAAAAAAAAACCCATCCCAAACAACCTCCCCGACTTGTACACACTCATATTTCAGGTCTAGCCCCCTTCCCTGCCTCCTGTTTCTCCTCTCCTGTCGCAGGCCACAGAGCCAGCTGTGCTGTGCCGCGGGAGCCCGCAGTGCTGCCTGGTGTAGCTGGTACATGGCCATGTGCGGCTCCGAGGAGCAGCGTAACGCACAGACCAGAAGAGGCCTGTTGATAGGAGACAAAGTTACATGGCTCTGCCAAAAGTGAAAAAGAACAATATAGGTGTTTTGCCAAATTATACTATTGCATAAGATACACTCAAGCATTTCCAGACTTGTGACTCTGTGAGACCCTTGGCAGGGATTTTAAAACTACAGTGTTGTTACTGGGTTTATTGTTGATTTTACTATTTAGTTCTATAAGCTCTGGGGACTTTTGGGAGCCAAGACAATTTTAAAAAGCCTTAAAAACCATAAAAGCAAGGACACGACACTATGGGTTAAGCCAAGAAAGTTTCCAAGCAGGCCCTGAATATTGCTAGATTTTGATTTCTGAAGCACAGATGGATCTCCTGGGACAGAAAGTCTCACTGCCGCTTTGGGAAGGCCTACCCTTGCCAGTGAGGACAGCGTGAGATGCAGCCCCACGTCGGCAGGCGCTGCCTGAGCTGGTGCAGGATGAGCCCCTGAAGTCTCGGCACAGTGGCTCAGTGGAGCCAGCGACAGCCCCGTATGGCTGGGCTCAGTGTCAGCGCACATGCCTCACTCTGCTCCCGTCCGCCTGCATGGCAGCCCAGCAGCAGCTCAGACAGCGCAGCTTGCACCTTGCTGCGCAGCAGCTCCGTGACTTTGAAATATAATTTGGGATCACTTTAGAGGGGGAAGCAGAGGCAAAGTCAGCTCATTTTAAATCCAAAGCTCCTTCCCTGACATGCACCTTCTTGTTGTCAAAAGATGCATTCCCTGCAGAGGATGCTTTGGGTTAAGAGCAAAAGCATGATTTGTGATCAAAGGATGCAGCTTTTATGTACAAAAATTTACTCTGTGAGAACGTGAAGGATTCTGACTTCTCCATGTCAGCTGGGTGTCTGCAGGGAGATAAGGCACCATGGCTGGCCCATACCTGTGCTGGCGTTGTAGATGGTAAATATGACCCCACCACCCAGGCCCGAACTCTGTGGGTTCATCACCGAGGTGCAGATCAAGCCAGCGATGGCAGCATCCACTGCTGTGCCTCCACTTTTCAGAATGTCCCTGTGGTGGAAAAGGAGGAAAAAATACATGTGAAAATCCAAGAAGGCTGGAATGGAGTAGCCATGTGAAAATGTCTACCTGGGGCACTTGTAAGGCAGCCCCAGCTTAATGAGAGCCACTAGCTGTTGGGGGAAGGTCTTGGCAGCAGTGTGGGGTGTGAGAGTGCAGAAACGCCTTCCTTTCCTTTCTGAGAAAGAAAAAATAGTAGGAAAGAAGGGAGAGTCTTCAGGAAGAGCCTAGCTAGGGGCCAGGCCTCAGCGATGCTGGTCTTCACATGGGCAAAGAGTGACGGCACAGAGAGAACTGCAACCACTCACAAATGCTGTTGACAAAAACGGACAGCAAGGAGCAGCTCCCAGATGTGGAGGAGGATGCTCTTGGCAGAGGAGAGGCTTTCCACACGCTGGGGACCGAACAACTGATTTCTAGCTCCCCACCTACCGTTCCCAATAAAAAGGCATATGCTGGGCAGCAGGACAGGGGCACTGAAGCAGGCATGATGGGTCCACGTGAAACAAACTCTTGAGACTTAATATGTTGATTAGCACAAAATTCAGGCTTTACTTCATTGCTCTGACAATATGCCTTCCTGGACTTATGTGATATTAGCACAAAAACCCCGCTCCTTCCCTCTATCCCCAAAAGCAAAACAAACCAACAAACCAAAACGTAAAAAAAACCCCCTCAGCTGAGGGTTTCTACCTAGGCACAGCCACACCACAGAACACACTCACAGGCATTAAGGCAGCCTCACGCTGCTGACAGCAATGTGTTTCTGCTGCAGAAGCGTGTCTCAACAAATGCTCCCCTCGTGCACAGCTGTAAAAAACCCCATCTTTTCCTTGCAGTGGAAATGGGGTGGGGTTTCCTTGCAGAGCCTGCCAGTAGCCAGCACTGGTATTTGCTAGGATGGTGTCCTGGGTTTCTGACTGTTTGGATTGGGATATTCCTTACAGCAGTCAAAGCCAGAGGGAAAGCGGAATAGTTTATTAATTGGAGTGCCACTGTTCCCAGAGGCCGTGACAGGAACACAGAGCGTATACGGGGACTGCTGTTTATTGTACAGCCACTGATGTGGCTGGGACCTGCTGCGGCTGGGAACAGGATGCTGACTGTGCCTTCCCTTTGTTTCTTAAAGTGCCTTTGGAACCACTGCCTGTAAGGAAATGGCAGTGGGCAAGCGGGAAGAAATTATAGGGAAGCAGGGGCTTTCTGTTTGGGGTCCGCATGGCTTTTAGCCTCCCAGTGGCTGTAGCCCGGGAAATGGAGACTGAGGCTCAGGCTCACCTGTTCAGCTCATTGCGGCAGGGTGTTTCTCTGAAACAGAAGCTTTTAATTGCTAACAGGAGAAGGGAAGGAAAGGAGAGCTTCATGAGAAACTGGGTTACCCCTGCAGAAGGCCCAGACAGCATATTAGAAAGTTGGGGAAGGAGAGGAGAAGGACCACTACAGTGGCCCAGGACAGTGCTCCCCAGAGGCCCTGGATTATGGGCTATGGGGCAGCACATGTACAAAGCCTGGTGCCAGGGAGAACCGTGGTTCTGAGATAATTGGCAGTGAAAAACAACTTTAAAAAGAATCTTTGAGATTATATGTTACTAATTTCAACGCAATGCATTAAGACTTCAACATGAAACATCAGACACATTTTCCCAAAGCCTGAAGAGCATCAGATTCTCACCCAAGTTCCCATCTACCTTAACAGCTGTGTCAGTGGTTGCACATCTTGCCCCACCTCCTGTCCCAGGACCCTCCTGCTACTCTCCTTCTGAAGCTGGTGCCATACACCCCTCTACCATGTCCCCCAGCAACACCTGTGCCAGGAGGAGCACTCCCTGACAAAGATCCTCATCCCTTCTGTGTCATCTGCTCCCACAGATAAGCTGTTCCCCCTCCCCTCTACTGATCTGCACCAAGCCAGCAAGCTCTACACTGGAACTGCATTAGCTTAGCATGCTCTAGGGGGTGACCACAGTTAATCGATTTATTACTGCAATATGTGCAACCCAGATGGCCTGTTTCTGGACCAGGCTAAGATTTTTTGGTGTTCCTAAGCACTTGTTTAAACGAGCAACACTGTGGGCTAAATAACCTTTACTGCAAAGGTAGTGCCATATGCAAGTACATATGCAAGTGCCATAAACGTACAAATCTGAGAGTTCCTTAGCATGACCCCATGATGCTCCCTCCCTCCAACACAGCCAGTTAGATAACACCCAGAGCCACGATAACACCAGCCATGTAAACTCCAGTTTGTAGCTGTGCTTGGAGCTCCTGCTGAGACCAGGGAGGACAAAGGTCTCAGTCTCAGCAGCAGTGTATCAAACTGCTGAAGAGAACAGCAGATTCCTCCAGAGAGCTGGACTGTTAATGCCCTTGGCAAAAGGGACACGTTCCCTGAGAGTATCAAGGAACAAGTTGTTCCTTTAGGAGGATGTTCACCGGCAAGTGGAGAGGACTGCGGCAGTGCTGCCAGGATGGACACATCCTGCCTGGCACGGCCAAGGCAAATCAAGTGCTTACTTGATAAGCAACAATTACTCCAGCCTGCTAGTCCATCCCATAGTTTTCAGATGGGTCATGCCCAAGACACTGACATTGTGCACGTCTCCGGAAGGCAGGAAAGCCAGAGATGGTTTTCATTGTTCCTGCTCTGTGCTGAGCACAGCAGCACCCTGATCACTGGCTGCAACTCCTCGGTATTAATACAGAGCAAAAGTAACACCAGCAGACAACAAAGGGACAGCATTTTTTTTTGTTGTTGGTTTTTTTTTTCAATATAGACAAGAAAACCAGAACTTCCATATAATCCAAAAGTGCTTTTCATTCCTGTGTCTGTATTGGTGGCAACTGTCACTGTTACTTCTGGTGGTAAATACCACATCTAACAACACATAGTCAAAGAAGTTTCTTGCTCAAGGGACAGAGGACTTTCCAGCTGCCTGCTGCCTTTCATCGTGCACCATGGGATGGAGAGCTAAGGCTTCCCCTTCCCATGGTGGTAGCTAAGGAAAAGCAAGTCTTGCAGGCTCTTAGCTTGAGCTCAGAAACAAGTGAACCCAGTAAGGCTAAAACCAAATCCTGATCAGGGTTATTAGTAAGATTTCATTTGAGCTGCCTTGCTCTTTGACTCAGGAGGCCTGGTGCGTGTCCCCCATCATCAGCACAGGGTTCAGGACCCACAGCCATTCTATGCTATCTGCAGACTGGCCCTCAGTCTTGACAACTTCCCCTCCAGCCTCTCTGCAGACTGAAACCACTCTCTGAGCTGGCTCTTGGTAGCTCACACTCGGCTCCCCATACCTGGCTTTCAGCCAGAGCCCTGACATTTCCTTAGAAGAAGGAAGAAGCCTGGGGAATTTAGGGCCATTATGTCTCTCTCACCAGCTAGGCTGGCAGAGTATACCCTGTGCCATCAGGCTGCGTCCTTTATATGCATCACTGCTACAACTAGCTTAACTATAATGCAAAATCCCGGAGAGACACGGGACCCCTCAATCAAAGTGTGGTACCTGACCAAGTCTCTCTAGACATCTCTTAGTGCTGCAGCTGACAAGATCTGATAACAACATGTTTTGTCCGATATCCTTCCTGCCACTCAGCTTCAGCTTTAGGGGTTGGCCATTAACGGAGTTTCCTTAAAGTCAGGAGCAGAAGTTAACAACCACATCCTGCTCCATCAGCAGCAAAAGAGGGATTCGCCCTCCTAGGAAGGGTGGGTGATGGTGCTTTGCTCACACCATCCTCACAGCAAAGATGGGCTGTGCTGGGCTGCAGACTAAGCACGCTGTTCTGACCCGGGCCATTTTAAATACACTGGAAATGCTAAATTATGAAATTATATTGATTCTTATTTTTTCTGGTGAAGAAAGCTGGGGGATGGAGGAGACCACCCGTTATATAGCAGCTGCCTGTTTTAAGATTTATGAAGAGCTAAAGCAACAGCTGCTTCTGGAAAAACAGGACAGTTGCCAAATTTAAAACTGTTAAAATACAAGAAGGGAAGGCAAGTCCTTCGGGATATAAACATTCATCAGAAATGCTGCTGGGCCATCACTGAAAGGATTTTTGCAGCACATTCTCTGCCTAGAACTGAGCTTCCCAGGGCCACAGACATTTTCTGACTGTTAAAGTCTCACTGTTCTCACCCTCCCCACCACCCTGTCCGCCAGGCTGGTGTTTGTTTCAGAAAAAGCCAGTTCCCAGGGTTTATCCGAGGCTCCACTGGAGAAGTGGCGTCAGAGATGGCTGCTGGGCCAGGTCAGGCCAGCTCGCCTTGCTGCAGTGAATCCTCTTGCTGGGAATGAGCACTTCTCCTGTATCTCTCCCTGGCCTCATGCTGGGTCTTGCTTCTGCTGTCTGGGAAACAAACAGATGCAGAGCAGTGGATGTCAGAGCTCAAACAGCAGGTAGGCAATATAGAGCTTTTTGTGTGGCTGTTGGAAAAAAGACTGTTCCATTCCCAGGAGGGAATATGCGGCTTAGAGCTCGAGCTGAAGGTGGGTTTTGGTACCACTCACTGCCAGGGCAATCACCTCCTCTCTCCTCGTGGCTTCCTGACATTAGGACAAATTACTGAAGTGGACTTTGGTATCAAATCCACATCCATGGCTTAAAAAGTGCTCTGACTCTCCTTTTCATGTCCAATCCCTCTTCATCAGTGTTTCACTTCGTTCAGGGACAAGTTTTCTTCCAGCGCAGAGCCCCTGTCTGAACCAGACAGCTCAACGATACTGCTTTCAGGCCCCAGTCTGCAGCAGTAATCAGACCCCACTCTGTTCAGCACTGAGAAGTGGGCACTGACGGCTAAGAGCAAGTCTAGCACGGGACCTGCCAACAAGGATAATGACACACTGGAGGCTTGCTGAGATATTGCTCATTTTCTGCAGAGAGCCAAAGAGTTGCAAAAGTCCAACCTTACACAGCCCTGGGATACACAAGCACCATCTCCAGAGCTGGAAAACCCAAGCCTGAAGATGACAGCTGAGCACAACTGAAGACAAAGAGCAGCAGACAGGGGCTGTGAATCTGTCTCCATCGCCTGTCTGTACCAGTGAATTGAAGAGCCACACGGTTCCTTCACCGACCCTTCCTTCACAGCTGAACTATCAGTGAGGGAAATGCAAGTGCCCTGAGGTGTCTTACCCAACCCACTATCCCACATGCTAAAAGACAAGATTGCTCTTCAGGCAGGAGGCTGTCAGTCTCAGTAAGCGCAACTGGAAGTTCTAGTAGGAGACACAAAGACTGTCTCAACAGCAGCAGCTTAAACCAACACAGTATCGTGTAATGCTCCTGGAATTTCATTACTGCTATTGACAACTCACAGAGCATGTGGTTTGAGTTTCTTTTCTCTCTTTTTTTTTTAAGGAAACAGGATTTTTTTAATTAAAGAATAAAATTTGTAAGTAGGTCGCAGATTAGGTGCTGCTTCTAGCTTCCAAGACCTGGTTCTGGACCAGTGCAATTGGTTTCAATCCCATCCTGCACTGGAGGTCCTCTAAGCCTCTCCCAGGAGCTCGGGGAGGGGGAGGGGATTTGTGGGATAAAAGGGGTGGCTGCGGAGGGGCAGCCTGAGGTCCCAGCAGAGAGAGGGTCTGTGGGTCAGAGGTGGGGAGCAGGGACAAAACAGCACTGTCAAACCTCTCTATGATGTGGTGTGCCTTTAGAGACGGGTAGCAACAACCCCTGCTCTCGCCAGTGAGGCGGGCAGGCAGGCTGATGGGTTCAATCACAACACGTGGTTTTCATTTGATGATTGTAGCTTTGCCATTCCCAAGCCACCAAGCTTAATTTCTTTTCTTTCCCAAGGAGTTGGAGGTTGTGGCTTTCCTTTTTTGTGTGTTTCCACTACAAGTATTCAAAAATTACCAAAAAGTAAGACTGAGGAAATTTGTTGGTTTACCTTACTCTACTTGTTTTAAATTCCTCTAGAAAATTTGCTAGTGTGCAAATACAAAGCCAGAGATGTAGTCTGCCTCTGGTCAAACAGTTCACACCAAGTGGTTTGCTTTGGGGAAAAAAACCCCAAAAACTGAGCATTAAAATTTGTGACCATATAATTTTGTTTACTTATTTTTATGTATTAAAAAACATATATGAGTGTGGTCATCAATGGATTAACCACTTTTGGTAGATCAATTCTCCTGTGATTTCCAAACAGTGATAGCAGAAATGAGCCTGTTCCAACCCTGAGCTGCAGAGACTAAGCAGAGCTTCCTCAAAATTCTGCATCTGGTAACAGCCATGGCTTTGGGGCACAGAAAAACCACAGAAATTATTATCCTTAGTACTCAGTGCTGCCCAGGCTGGACAACAAGCAAGGAGAGTGGCCAAGTCCTGCCGCAAATTCAGAGGAGATGGGAGAGGAATGACGTGCTGAGCTGTGGAGGCAGGATCAGGGCTGAAGACAACGCAAAAGGTTGAGCAGTTTGGAAGCAGAGGGCTGATGGTGGTTGTGTTGTGTTGGTAGGATGAGAAGACCAGAAGGCTGGCCACCTGACTGTACAGGCTCAAAGACAGCACAAGGAGATGGGTACAGGTGGGAAGGAGCAGCCACAGAGCTGGGGGTGAGCCAGCGCTTAGGCAGAAGAGAGCACCATGGGTAGCAAAGGGCCCAGCAGTGACTCGGGAGCAGCAGCACAAGTACCCAGCTCTTGCGCCATTGGGAATCTCGCCATTCAGGATTGCTCATCTCACTCCTCAGCTCTTTACAATACTCTAAGTACAGACAGCCAGCATAAAAATTTTCAAATGTTTGCGTAACTGCAGAAAAAGAGTGAAGACCTAAATACAGTAATTGGTAAGAAATAGAAAAACCCAAGATTAATTCTTTCTTCTTGTTTCCTCTCTCCTAAGTTGCATGAATTTGGGAGTTTAATTATTTTTGAACAGCAGAAGTCAACAATGTTGTAATCTCAGAAACACTCAATTGACTGGGCAGTGTCTGGGAGGGATTTAGGGTTGTGTATCGAGTGATGCTTGGCTTTGCCCAATTCGTGTTTCGTTGCTGAAGTAGCAGCCCACAGGTGGGGACAGCAGGGCCTATTGGCTAAGACTCTGCTGTGAAATTGGATTTTAGTGCTACTGCTGTGACAAAATTCCTATGTGATGGTAACATCTTGTTCAGCAAAGATTAGGCAGGAGGCTGCTGGATAACCCTCAGCTCCTGATGCTCTGATCAAGACTTCTGGGTCAGGCTGGAGGAAGCCCTCACCCTGCAGAGCCACACAGGAGGTCAGTGTGAGGTGGATCCTGAGCAGCGCACACTGCTCTGAAAGGCAGAGACCCTGGTCAAAGCACCTCTGATGAGGCAGCCACACAGTATAACTACTGTGCTAGATTTCCTTATTTCTATCAGTGAGGTAACATCATTTTCTCACTTTGCAGATGGCTATGGGAATTAATTTAGTGGTGGCTATCAACAGCTAGGAGTTCAAATGTGATACAGATACAAGAGCACAGAACTGTCTGGGAGGAAATGAACAAGATCACATGCAGTACAGAGCAGCACTAAGCTTCCTCCAAAGGAAAAACGTTCTTTCCTTACAAGATACCACCGTGGGCCAGTGGAGATAGAGAGGAATACAACAATGAAAAAGAAAAGGGCAAACATACAAAGCTTCTGATCACAAGCTCTGTTTGTTACAGAGGAACACTTTCATAAACAGTTTTACTTTTATTATGACCTATTGCAAGAACATGAGCAGACAGCTCAAGCTGGGAGCACAACACTTGGTTCATTCCAAGTGTAAGAAGGACAGCACAAAATGAGCACAATGGTTTCCAAGAATGGCTGGAGGCAAAGAATACCAGGAGAAGCAGCAGACAGCAGGGCACCAGAGCTAACCACTGTGCAGAGGGGTAGTGGAGTAGAGCCAAGGTGAGAGAATTGTCTCGGCTGCGGAGATCCAGGGTCTTGGCAGGGCTGGAGGAGAGAGCTGATACATTTGGAGCAGTAGGATGATATGCAGATGTCCCAGGATGGGGAAAGGTGGGGGGGCGGGGGGTAGGGAGGGAAATCTGTGATGGGAAGTTGGAGCAAGGGTAGAATTTTGTGGGGATCATTGACAAACTATTTGCAGGAAACCTAAGGTGGCCTGTCAGACTGGAGGGACACCACAGACCTTGTCAGCAAGTGAGCTGGGGGCACGGCTACAGCAGTGGTTGAGGCTATGGAAGCAGGTTGAGCTTCCTGCAGAGAGAAGGGAACAGATGACAGCCCAGCAGCAGTAGCCAGCTCGCCAAAGCTTCTCAGCAGTCGACCTGATCAGAAATTTCTGTGGGTATCACTTCAGCACCTGCCACCTGATTCTATACTACTTCAAGTCACAAACCACACTATCTGCAAAATGAGTGCTGTGGTTTTCCCAGCAGATTCTTTGGGTAATCCAATAATGTATTTTCCTCTCATTTCCATGAATACTGATTCAAAAGGTATTTTTTCTGTCCTCTGAAGAACCAACCTGTGGGATAGCATAAAAAAAACCCATCTTATTCCTTGACATATGTGCAGCCACAGCACATTTTCTCCAGCTACTCAAAAATGCTGTGTCAGCACATGACTGCAAGGACCACATGAGCAACAAGGCAAGCATGGTGTGATGGCATCGTGCCTTATCTCACTCCTCCAACCACAAGGTAGAGCACACAGCTCCAGCATCCTCTGCTGGAGCATCCAGCATCACATGTAGCTTGTGAAGATCATCCTTCTCTTTAATGTATACAAACCTTTAAGAATTGAAGTAACAGTGATTTTAAAACAATAACAAAAGAGTCAAAATGTTTGAGAGAGAAGTTGTTGCACAAACTGATGTGGAACAACCTGGGCAGATACAGAATTTTTTTAAACCTACATCTTTCTTTCCAAGTGATTTAAGTATGTCTTTTGCATTTATACTGTCTTGGCTGAATTTCAGTTAAATCCGCTATTTTCAGTTAAATCTTTTTCTTTCCAACACAGTGTCTGTCTTGATAGCAGACATACCTGCTGCAAGCTTCAGTCCAGAAACACACACCCTGAAAGCGCAGTCCCCCTTACTCTCAGCCTCCTGCCTTCCTTGCCTCTCTGAAGCCCAGCTGCAGCTCTCTGCTAGCTCCTCTCAATTCTTCCTTCATTTATTTCTAAGCCACTTATTGGACAGACCTACCACCATGAAGCAAACTGTTACTTTCCTGCTTCCTCACTTAAAAATAGCCTTGTACTTGCATACGATAAATATTTGTACCTTCTAAAAGGCCATGGGTTTGCAGAGAGCTGCAAATTTTTATGACACTGGATAATGAAAATAAGCATCAACTGCAGAGGCAGGGCTCCATCTGCCCCTGAGCTGCCCCACTGCCGATGGGGAGCACCCAGGGAGCAGCACTGCTGCTGAGCCCCAGAAGCGTGGAGGGCAGAGTCCCTCCTCACTCCTGCAGTTAGTCTGTCAGTCCGAGCCCACGACACACGCGACATGGTACCTGAAAAACTGAGAGGTCTGTGCACATACCGGCCGATGGCAGAGCAGGTCTCGGTGTCAGCAGCCACGGCACCATGCAGGTAGCGCTGAGGACTGCATTTGGGTTGAGTCAGGATCACCACAAGCACAACAATCACTGCCAGCACCCCTAGGGTCAGCAGCACCAGACAACAGATCTTCGCCGTAGACATGTCTATTCCTACACACTGGAGGCAGCTGGGAGCGTTTTACTCCTCTTGTGAAAACGCCTGCTTTGCCCGGGGTGGAAGTAGAGGATGCCGGCACTTTTGGGAGGGAGGTCTCACTGAAGAGAGCTCTGCCTCCTGCAACTCAGAATTACTTTCTTTTTACCATTAAAAGCTGCTAAAAAGGAAGGGGTGTTCTCTTTCTTTCTTGATCTCTTTACACGTGAGAGGCTTTTCACTATGTTTTGTAAAGAGAACTTTTTTCTGGCATATCTACCATGTGCCTTTTTTTTTTTAAGTCTCTGATGAAAACACTTAACGCATTCACTGCTGGAGCACTTCAAAGTCAAATCTCTACACTGCTTGCTGGCTTCACACAGCCTCCCTTGTCTCCACACTCTTGCCACATAAAGCAAAATACCAAATAAAGGCAGACCGCATGGTGAATCACTGGGAAAATTGTAACATCAATCCTACACTGCAAACTTGGGGTCTTTTCTTTCCATAAAACAAAGGAAAGAATAAAAGTTAAACACAAAATACTAATCTGGAACCTTCATATTTACTCTTACTTTACCTTACAGTTTATAATCTTGCTTATTTACTTTTTTCATCATTAAATCAGTGTCCACACTATACATTGTCTGTAACTGAGCATAACAGAGTATCTTGAATAAAGCAGACAGTGAACTTGCACCCTTATCTCATAGTTAAAATAAAACTATTTTGTGTGTCATATCTCAAGAAAGTGATTTGATAGACTACACTGTCTTTTTTGTATTTTGATCTTCCCGTAAGGTGATCTAGGGGAAGTGAGAATAGTCCAAGAAAAAATACGGTTTTGTCCAAGATAAAACCATGGTCCCTGGGGAGTAATTTCTTGGCCTCCACATCTCTGGATGGTGAATATACTTGGCACACGTAACAAGCCCCCCCAGCTCTAATGTGATTATTCATTTCACCCCATTGCAAAACACTGCTCATCTGGTGAAATTTCTCAATCCCTACATGACTTTCATGTTTCATTTTTGAGAAATTGTTCTGTAACACTTAAAGAACCATAATTCCAGTGATTTTGGGGAAAGCTCTTCCCTGGGAACTCATAGCAGGCCTGGAAACCCTGACCACTCAGTACCAACAGACTCAATGCTCAGGTGTATTTTGCCCCTTAACTTCCATCCAATGCTATGGAGAATTCAACAGAAGTCTCCAAATTTTCATCATACTTAGTTTTCAACTCCGCACATTGACCATCTGTATGTGGAAAATGACCCTTATGCTGCCAAGGCGAGACCTCGAAGAGATCAGAAAGGTAAGAGTCATCTCCCAGACCATGTCTGGGAAGGCCAAGACACGGTTACGATCTATTCCAACTAATAGATGCTTTCCACAGGCAAACCCTGTCTTTTAGATACATAAATGAAGTCTGAGCCTCCTTCTCTCTTTCAATGAATAACCTTTACCGTTTTATTGATACAACACTCAACTTCAACCATACTACGCTACAAAGCCTGCACTGACCTTTCCATGTGAGAGGCTGGGTAGCTGTTCACATGCTGGTGCTCAGGACCGTGACCTCTATTTGTCCGTTTCTCAAAACCTTCACATTTATCACCATTGTCTGGGAGCGCAGTTTGCCTTGGCATAAATCTCCACATGTAGCACTTCACTGCAAGGCCTCCCTGGTCCTCTGCTGCCAGCGTGAAGGGTTTGTAAGCTGTGTGAAAAGGAGCTCAGTATTTAAAGACCCTTACAAGGTAAAGAACCCTTACAGGGTAAAGAACCCTTACAAGCCAAGATATACTCGAGGTATTCTCATGCCAGTGTCCTGAACATCCTCCTTTGCCTTTGACTTTACACTGTCCAAACTGCATTGCAACATACTCAAGGGGATGCCTCTTTCTGCTGCTGTGTGCTTGCAGAGCACTGTCCACAGTCACCAAGCCCTTACTGTAATGAGAAGTGCACTTTGCATTTCCCATCTCTGAATTCTTAAACCATTGGACAAGAGTCTAGGGACGTTTCCTAGAGCATGCAACCAAAAGCCGAACTGGATGTATTTCATACACTGTTTCTCTCCTCCTCCAGTCTCACGATTCTTTATAACCCAGGAATATCGGTTGTCTCTCTATGATAATCAAATTACAAACGCATAGGCAGCATGCTGGGAATTTACTGCTCAAATCTTCTAAGAGACATGGCTGTGAGTTCCACAGATGCTGGTACATATGATTCATTTGTCTCAGAACAACTTTTCAGAAACTGTGTCACAGGCAGGGTGACACAGGCTGGGTTGGCCACTTGTCCTGGGTTCAACATGGAGGAACC
>NW_010412349.1:0-5140 GCF_000710305.1 Buceros rhinoceros silvestris
CTCAGCCAGCAACTAAGCCCCACGCAGCCACACACTCCCTCCTTTCCCCTGCCAGTGGGATGGGGAGGGGAGCTGAAAAAAAAAGTAAAATTTGTAGTTTGAAATAAGAACAGTTTAACAAGCAAACTAAACTAAACTATAATAATAACAATAATAAAATATTATAATAATTTTAATGAAAAGGAATGTAATGAAAAGAAAGAGACATTAAACCCCCTCAAAAGGATGAGTGATGTACAATGCAATTGCTCACCACCTGCTGCTGGATGCCTGAGCAGTGGTCCCTCCCCTAGTTTATATACTGAGCACGACATTCTGTGGTATGGAATATTTGGTTGGTTTGAGTCAGCTGTCTTGGTGTCCTGATTTGAGCTAGAACAGAACTAATTCTGTTCAGTCATTTAACTTTTCAGCTCAGTCCCTTCTAAATAACTGCACTATCTGAAGTTAGTGGCATATTTTTTGCTTCTAGAAATGGTAACACTGGATGTTTACAGTTGCTACCAGGGATCAGGATGCAGAAAGGTTCCTGCTTATACTTGCTTCTGTGAAGAACAAGGTCACTGCCAAACCCTGTGTACCACATTTGGGGTGCAGTAAGTAAGAAGCAGCACCTGCGGGGAGGTGACCAACAAGGTGTTCCATTCCATCTACATCACATTCGGTTTAAAGCTGAGGAATCACAAGGGTCTTTCTCTCTCTTCCTCTTCTTCTATGGCCAGCATCTGAGGAGGGCTCTGTCCATTCTGCCTTAGATCTCAATCTGTGCATTCCTGAATCCAGTTCCAGGATCCAGCTCCTGCACCCAGTTCCCACCTGCTGCTGGGCCAACTGGGACTTCCCCAGTGCCTGCCCACAGCATCAGTGGTGACAGTAACATGGTTGCCATCAGGGGGGTTGGGTTCAGTATTTCTTTTGTATATGTTTGTGTATATTTCATTTTACTGATATTATTTTCATTAAAGCAGTTTTAGTTTTCTTTTTCAATCCATAAGTCTCTCTCCCTTATTCCCTTTCTCTTCCCTTTGGGAAGGGGCTGGGTGTGGTAATAGAGAACATCTGTCATTTTTCTAGTAGCCAGCTTAGCCCTAAGCCCTGACACTTGGTTATACTCGCTCCCAGCTTCTTGTGATCCTGCAGAGTAGCAAAACGAAGGAAGTTGAAAAGTCTTTGATTTCCTAGGAACAACTAAAAGCATCAGTATATTGTCAACATTCTTCTCATACCAAATCCAAAACACAGCACTATTTTAGCTACTAAGAAGGAAAATTAGTTCTATCAAAAAACCAAACCCAGGTCAGTATAAAGTACAGCTTCTCTTTTTTCACTTAGCACAAGGTTCACTTTGCTCTTTAACTAACCAACTCTACAAATGGGATCCACCTCAGAAATCCAGATTGTGGAGACTTGACTCGTATCAGAGAGATACTGCTTATCAAGCAGCTTCCAGTGATGTTCTAACCCTACCCATATGAGTCAGTTCTCAGTGTTGGGTACTGCTCTTCAGTATGAATAAGACTGCCATAATCTGGAAACAGGTCCTGGTCAGCTTTTGCACAATAGCGAGATCATCATGTAGCAGCAGTAAGATATTAACAACCTGTTTTTTTTCTGAATTCTTCCTAAGGCAGATTTTGGCATGTCTCATACTCCACAGATAGGCAGAACAGATTACTTCTCAGTACTAGCCAGGTCAAGGCATCTTTCATCTTCAGTTGACTCGTGTTTCATTCAACACTGACCAATGTATTAAAATGCATTTGTGACAGTCATTCTCCTTTGTGATCATGATTATGAGGCTCAAGTCTTTTCATACTGACAGACAATTTTACTACATCCAGCCTTGCCTTCGTATGTCTGCTCTGCAATTTCACAGGGACTGGTGCATCAAGGATCATTGCTGGGATTGCAGAGTTGGTCAGAATGCTGTGTCAATACAACTTCATTGGCCTTAGAGCCAGAACACTTTATGGTAGGCTGAGTCAATTTTCCTGCTGCTGCATACACTGGCTATGCCCGTATTAAGCCCAGTTATGGCTCCAAAGAGGCTTGCAGGTAGTACTGTTTCAGTTAAGTCTTTGAGACAAATACCTGTTCTGTTTGTTTCTTGCAGTGAGCACAGGGTCTGTCCAAGTTCTTGGTTCTTTGAAATCTATTTTCAGTGCTTTCTCCACCCTCTTACTCTTGAGCAAATGTTACCTGCACAGAAATACAGGCTGGGAAAATCCAGCCTTGCAATCAGCTCTTGACTCACGCTAGGAGCAGTTTCCTTATAAATTGCATTCTGGATACAGCAATACCACAGCTCCGTCTGTTTGATTTGTCACTTTCTACTCCATTTCAAAAAAGTGGGGCAAAAAAAAAAAAAGAAAAAAATTAGATTCCAGAACTTAGCATTAAAATATGCTGAGCAGTTTTAATTCCTTTCTAGTTAGCGAGCTAACCGCCTGGACAGGGTTATAAGGTCTGCAAGAGGAAGTGACCAGCAACCAGCCACTGTGAAGGCCAATAATCTCTCTAGTTACACATCTAAACTAAAGAAAAGATATGTGAAGCTCTTACTCAGCTTGTTTCAAGGACCTCAGTGCAACCCTGTGATGAGAAACATTCTCTTCATCTTCAGTTTAACACTCAGTTCCTCCATTTGCTGTCAGGTTAAAGCAAAGAAAATTATATCCTTCTGCACCACTGTGGACAGGAGTTAAACTAATAAAAATTCAGATAAATATCTGTCCTACTCTTCCATAAAGCAAAAATGTATTAGGAATCTATTTTGGTAGGCTTGTCTTATCCATTTGTCTTTGGCCTTGCTTAAAGATTTATATTTGCTCACCTGTTCATTTTACTTTTTATTCCTGACTGCTTTAGAGTCAGTATAGACTTGTTTCTTTTCCCTTGTTTTTCATTTACAAAGATCTTTATTCGGTTGGTTTTTTGTTTGGGTTGGTTTTTTTTTTAATTCTTTCATTTAATGTCAATCTGTTTTGATTAAAAGACCTTTACACTTCCCCTTGTGTGCTCATGCTGTCGCTTGCTTTGTTTTGGTTTCTGGCATCAGGTTTATGTTTTAATTATTCCTCTTTATGGCTTTGTATCCTGGTACTGTTTTAATTACACTGACTTTTCTGATAGGGTTCGTCAATTACCCCAAAGTTAGGGACTCTAGGTGGTAGGCAGCAGACATGTCACCTCTCCAGGCTTCAGAAACCTCAATGCTATTCAATGGGGTTTTTTGTTGCCTAAACAAGGTTGCAGAGTAGGCAGTGCCACTGTGCACCGAGCACAGTGCTGATGAGAGCTGGCCAACAAGGAACGTTAGGCATTTCAGCAGGGATTGAACAGGTAGCAAGCTCAGGTGACAGCTGATGGGCTTGTTTGGTGAGGAGCTGTGAAATTAACTGCCCAAAGAGCTGTTTTCCTTTATACATTATCCAAGTGGCCTAGGAAACTGCTTAGGAAATAGAAAAGCAGCATTTCAAGCCTATCTCCAACTGAAGGCTACCAGCTCGTTATTCCTGCTTCCCATGAAGATGCATCATGTGTTTCAGGAGCAGAATTTTTTCCAAGGTGTACATCGCATGTCAGCTGCTGCTCTTTACGCAGAGGCACACTCAGTTTGATTTTTTGGGCCAGTTATGTTATTTATTATATTCACAAGCAGATCAAGGGAATGACCAAACTCCAATTTTTCTAGACTTACCAGCCCATTAACTCAACTTTGCATCTACTTGTTGGCAGTCTTTTTTAGTTAATTTTGTTTCTTTTTTATGCGAAATATATTCCTCCTCCATATTCTGAAATGGTCCCATAATTAGCCATATCTGTACAAGTTAACTGTAAAAATACTGAAAAAGACTTGAAATACTTGAAAAATATTGAAATATGGAAAATTCCCAGTGACAGTACTAGTAAGGTTGCTTTCTTTTTTCCTTCTGCTTTCAATTGTCAGTGCAAGCTTATTTAAACCATCTATGTTTCTAGATTGCTTTAGATCTACTAGTTTTTGTAGCTTCCACTCTTCTAATCAAGGACTTTAATTTGGCAGTTTCATTCCTAGTTACCTATACTCAGAAATTCTTCAGAGACTTTATGTCTAAGATGATTTTATCTATTCCATGTATTCCATCCAATCAAACTAATCATCTTCCACAGAGTGTAAGAATTTATTCCAACTTCCTCATAACAGACCCTATGATTCTTTTTATCCTCTAGCCCTAGCCAGAGGATAGGGTTAGAATACAAGAAGACCTATCATGGTAGATGAAGCATGGCCATTGAATTTCATGAAGAAGAAGAGAGTCCTGAATAATTTTAACTAGAGCTCCTGTAACTCATCAAGAAAGCATTGCCAATTTTTTTTTGGTTCTAAGATAATACAAGGATATCTGGAGGTTGTAACCAGGTGGGTGTTAGTATTTTCTCCTTAGTAACAAATGGTAAGACAAGAGGAAATGGCCTCAAGCTGTGCCAAGGTGTGACCCCCCGGTCGGTCCGGGAAGCAACCCTGTAAGCCTGCTGTCAGTCAGCAGCAGGAGGTGTGTTGTTTAGGAGGAGACAGAGAGGTTGTGTCAATGGGTGATTGGAGAGCCGGGTCGTCTCTGGGCAGGACAGTGAACTTGAAACCGATCCAAGTAAAGCACATAAATCATAACACTCCTCAGAAAACTGTAAGTCTATGCGATAAGAGAGAAACTAGGTAGTTGCAATTTGCAGTGTGTAGGTGCCGCAAGAGTTTGCTGTAGTTGTATTTCAATAAAGGCTTTGTGTGCACACAAGCTGTCGTCACATTGTCCACCCCAACTATTTGCAACGTGTGATTTACCACTGCACCAGGGAAGGTTTAGATTGGATATTACGAGAAATTTCTTCACTGAGAGGGTTATCAAACATTGGAACAGGCTGCCCAGAAATGGTGGAGTCCCCATCCCTGGAGGTATTTAAATATATATATAAACACTGTGCTTGGGGACATGGTTTAGTGGTGACTTGGCAGTGTTAGGTTAACTGTTGGACTCGATGTTCTTAAAGGTCTTTCCAAACTAAATGATTATATGACTTTATGATTCTATGTTATGCAGATAATTTTTATATATATATATATAAAGATATATATATATGTATCTTTTGGCTTATGTCTTGT
>NW_010412350.1:0-484 GCF_000710305.1 Buceros rhinoceros silvestris
TACAACCAGCAGCAACCCCCATCACCGTCAGCATCACCATTACAACCACCACCCTCATCATCACCACCAGCAGCAGCAGCACCATCCTCGTCAACCATCACCACCACCACCCTCACACCACCACGATCGGCACCATCACCACCCTCATACCATCACCATCAGTGCCACCACCACCCTCATCACCATGAGAGACACCACCCTTGTCACTGCCACCGCCATCGTTCTCACCACCACCACCCTCAGCTCCACCACCCTCACCACTACCGTAACCACCATCACCATCACCACCGTCACCCGTTGCCAACACCCATCCCCATCACCCCGTACCTCCACCAGCCATGACCGTCACCACCATCACTGTCCCCATCTCTCCAGCCCTCCCCCATCTCTCTGGCCTCCCAGCGGGGGCTCAGCTCCCCCCAGGTCCCCTCTCTGGGGGAAGGGGAAGCCCCCACCCACAGCCTGTCGCTGACGGTGCTTTAAC
>NW_010412350.1:528-1138 GCF_000710305.1 Buceros rhinoceros silvestris
CCCGCCCCCTGGGCCTCCCAGCGGGGCCTCAGCTCCCCCCAGGTCCCCTCTCTGGGGGAAGGGGAAGCCCCCACCCACAGCCTGTCGCTGCCGGTGTCTGACCGGTGCCAGTGCCGGGGCCTGACCACCTGCAGACACCAAACCAAACCCAAATACTATTTTATTTCTGTGATTTAACCTCACTCTTTTATTTTCCCTGCTGTAACAGAGCATCAAAACTCATAAAATCATTTTTTCTCAAACAAAATTGAGTGTTTGGGGTGGGTTTTTTTTCATTTTCTCTTAAAATTCCTTTTTTCCTTGGAAATTTTTTTTCCACAGCTGGTTTTGGGGCTGCAGGTTTGGTCGGTTGTGAGTTTTGCCTCCTTGGAGCCAGATTCTCCTGCTCCCACCACCAGCGCGGCCAGTGCCACATCCTCCCCACACGGGCCCTCTCTCCCAGTCGCCCCCACTGGGGAAACGGGAGCCCACTGGTCTGCCTCCAGTCAGGCCCAGCACTGCCAGCGCTGGCTGGGAGCGGGGAACGGGACCTTGAGGGAGTCACGCTGATGGGGAAAGCGGGAAGGGTCCTGGGGGGCACCCAGGGCCCAGTGTAGCCCTGGGGGTCCCC
>NW_010412351.1:0-12468 GCF_000710305.1 Buceros rhinoceros silvestris
GGAGGAGTTTGGTGACAAGTCACTGAAGTGGAGATGTAACACCTCGTTACAGCAGTGACCCTTTGATAAATTCCGTGCGTAATTGTCGAGTCCGTTGTGTTAGTGTTTTGCCGGTGCCGTGCAGGCGGTGCGGTGGGAGTGTATTTCAGTAACTTTTCCATTTGATTCCAGTGCTTCCCCAAAGCAGAAGAGGAAACTTGTGAAATCTCAGGCTTTCTGAGACAGTATTTCCCAATGCCCCCTACTCTGTGCTTTGGGAAACGGGGACGTGGCAAAGTGAAGACCGACTCTAGGGCTTTTTCAAGACATAAGGATTCTCAGGCACGCTTTTGCTCATTGATGGTACCGAGGAGAAGCTGCAGCTTCCCCAGCCCTCTGCCCTGCGTGGCGATCCTCCCGTGCACAGTGTGCTGTGTTTTAACTGCGCTGCAGTGCTGCCTCCTCTCTCCACCTTGCCAGTCCGTCCATCCATTTAGTCCTATCTAATCACCATGCGGATTTGGAGAAGGTGAACTGAAAAGTCATCCTTGTACTTCTTCAGCCTGCAACATGGACTAATGAACCTGTCTATACCAGAGGCCAAACCTGTCTGTTCTGAGGCCGAAGCACTGCTAGTATGGATAATTTTAAAGGTTTCCATGTAGTAGACATGTAAAATATGGGTTCTGGGTTTGGGGTGTTTTGCTCTAAGTGGATACATGCTCAAATTATCCTTCCACACCAGCATAGCTATGACTGGATGTATCATTTGGTAGAAACTCAACCTTGGCAGGTAGATTTGATCAGAAAAATAAAAGGGGATTGAGGTTTCTTTTGCTTTTAAACTTGCTGTTCAGCAAACAAGCTCTCCTGAACACAGGAAACTGTGTTCTCAAAGTCTGAAGAGAAACAGGAGTTTGCTTCAGCCTTTTTGTCACAAGTGTCAAGGTAGGCCAGCACAGTCAGAGCTGCTTGTACATGCACACCAAAACCATTCAGCTTCCTCCTGCCCACAGAGCAGTGATGAGCTGCTGCAGACAGGCAGAGCGCACAGGAGTCAGCCTGTGGAGGTTGGCATTGGCGTCTGAACAGTTACAGCATCCGCACTTCTCACATGTACTGGACTCACACATTCCTTTCCCACTTCTCCGGGATAGCCGGTCACGCTGCAACACACCAGTTTAATGAGCAAAGCACAAAAATCCAGCAAGATGATTAAAAACAAATCAAAGAGAAGAAAAAAAACCAAAAAAGAAACAGGAGTAATCAAAGTAAAATGTGGCCCCAGCTCAAAGTAAAACACAAAGAGCAAAGCGCTCCCAGGGGCAAATCCCAGCACAGCCAGTTGACTGCCAGCTTGGACTGCAGCATCCTCCAGGGCTGGGGGTTTCAGCCATCGTCGCCTCTGAGGACACCAACGTGGTCTGCAAAGGCTCCGTGTTGCAATGCGAAGAATGCCTTTGTCTGGTACATCAGCGACAGGAAAGCAGCAATTCCTGAGCACCACACAGGGGAGCCAGCAGCTGACTGCGGTTTCAGTCCTAAGTCACAGGCATAATATTGCCTCTCTTCTTCCTTCCTCGCTTGGCTGTCCCCTTCCCCCGCCTCCCCTCAGACATGTAGAAGGCTCCTTGTGTATTAGTTACAGAAATAAAAAAACCTGCAACTTTAGGAAATTCCTGAGCCTTGTCAGCAACAGAGATTTGCTCAATTTCTCCCCCAAGACCAGAGTCATCAGCGTAGCTGCCAGAATACAAATTCCCACTGTACTTAAGTAAAGCTGTTTGCCTGAGTTTGCATGGCGTGATTTGCTGTGGTTAGCCTTGGCTCCACGCAGGAGAAAACGTCGGCTCTGGAAGAGGCAGCCTTAAGGGCACTCAGAGATACGTGAGCCCCACGAGAGCCATCGCTGCTGCAGCTGCTCTGTGTAGGCAGCTTCAGGGATAAAAAGAAGCTGTTGATAAATCTCTTCCTAAAGGCAGCCAAGGTCTCACTCCACCACCAGCCTAAACCACTGGCTCAGCACATGAACACTGGACCAATAAAACAAATGGGCTCAACTAAGTTGTGGTCGCCGAGCAAGTTCCTGCGCATCAGCAAAGCTATTGTAGCTGTTCACACAAGCATGCCTCGTTACGCCAGCGGTGAGGTGCTGTGACCCAGCTTCAGCCTTGGTGAACGGGGGGGCAGGCTGGCGTGCTTCGTCTTGCAGTCAGGGTGAACCCAGAGGAAGCCTGGGCGGCAAGGACAACTCAAGCAATAGGCAGGGATTTGTCATGCTGCCCTATTGCCTGAGCCTTTTGGCCAGGAAAAGAAAATACAGAGCGGCAGAAGCAGCTCGCCTAGATCCCCACAGCCCTTCTCCCTGCTTCCAAGCCTACTCTGAGGCAAAATTAATTCAGAAGAATTCTCCCCCAGTGCTTCCTTGATTACTGATGTTATTATTTGTATTGTGATAGCCTCCATGGGTCCTTGCCACAGCACAGGCACTCTTGTGCCAGCAGAATGCACACCACAAAGGTTTCAGAGTCCATCAAGCACACACAGCAGAAACAAGAAACCTTGGCAACTAGGGCCCTAACTTGGTAGGCACTACCCAGACCCATCAACTAAGGAATTGCGCAGCTCTCCCATGGTTTACAGCTTCATGAAAAAATGCTGGAAACAAGCTGCCTTAGAAGAAAGCAAAAGAAAGACTAGTTCCCTCCTCAACGCAAGAGAGCTGCCTGCAGCGACGCAGGCAGGAAGGCCCACAGGCAGCATTCCTCAAAGGATGGGTGGCTCCTGATCGTTCACTGGATTCTTCCAGACACTGTGAAATATTCATACCTTGAGGGAAGATTAGTTTTCTTTTTTGACAGTCATAACATAAGCTCTTCCCTAAACATGTTTGCTCTTTATTTGCTGACATGGTCTCACTATGTCCTTGTCTCTTGCCTTTTATTTAGATGCAAGTTCTTTACAGCAGAGACCATCTTTCATCCTCCCTGCACGCTGTCACACGTAAGGGGATATTGTCCAAGACTAAGGCAGAAGGGTAGTACAAATAACAGCATTTCATGACTGGGGTCATACAGAGGTTATCAGTACTGCAGACTGCAGTTAAAGCTCTGATAAGCTCAGATGAGCTCTAGCTTATCTTACTATGATGGTCTGAGGTGGATCTGCAGAGCTCAAGAGCTCCTCCTTGAACAGCAAGTGGTCACACTGAGGGTGGCAAAAGACCGACTCCCCTGAGCCAAAGCTCCCAGAAGGTACTGACCCAAATTTCAGAAAAAGAATTCATCTCAAACTCAGTGCATCTGTAAAGAGGTGCTGGTACCATCGGGATGAACCTCCATCCATCTCAAGCTAGCTGAGAGAACAGTTCAGCCCCATGTGACCAAGAGGAAGCAACGTTTGCTTTATCCAGATCTGTTCTTGAAAAAGGTAAAACCTGGCCTGAGCAAAGGTGAATGCAGGAAATAAAATGACTCCTTACTTCTACAAGGGAAAAATGCTCCAGCACCCTCATGCACTGCAGAAGGAGGAGGGAACACTGAAACCAGGACAGGATTAACACGAGAGCGCAGAGGCAAGCAGCTGAGCAGAAAGGCATCAGGCAAGAAACCAGGCAGGAAGAGGTGGGGAAGGTGGAGGAAGTGGAAGTGGAGGTGGGGAAGTGGAGACAGCCAGAGCTGCAGCACTACTCCAACCAGCTACAGAGTCCAGAGGCAGGGAGTCTCCTTTTGCTTTCTGACCTCTCCAGAAGAGTAAAACCATGGAATCTGGTTTCTTTGTAAACAATTGAGACACCCCACAGTTCTAGTAAGACACAACAAAAATGAGTGGGAAGTAGAGGGGTCCGCATCACAGAAACCAGAGTAAGAATTGTTTCTTGTTAACCAAAATGTTTTTAGGGGTCCTTAGAAAAGACAGGAGAGGACACCCCCCCAAAAGATGGTCCATTTGCCTGCTCTACCTTAAAACAGCGCAGCCATTCAGCCCCGACACACCGTATTAACCAGGCCATAATCCCTGCCCCTCACACCTCACAAAACCCAACAAGAGGGTGCACGATGCACAGATGTGTTCCGCTATTAATGGGTTTTGCAACTCTCTTTTGTCTAGTAAGATGAACGATGAACAGAACGAGCACGCCCTTGGGTCTGACCAGAATGCTGCCAAAAAGAGGAAAGGAGAAAAGCTTTCTGGAAAGACAGGAAGGTGGCGGTGACCGGGTGCCAGGGAATATGCTGAAGTGGTGACCTTCCTGGGCAAGATGGCATATTTCCAGCACTGATGTGAATCACGTGTCTGAACTGCTTCACTCAGCCACGTGGTACAAGCACCAAGGTTGTACCTTGACGGTCTGTGGGTACAAGCTGGATGCAGAAGTCATGGCAAAGGGTGGTATCTCCAATCTACTGCTCTAATTGGAAAAAACCCCAACGGATTCGCTGTTGAGCGCAGTGAAGTTTGTGTGCCTCCTTCTCTGCCCTTTTTTTGAGTTTTATCAGTTTTTCTGAAAACTCATTAACTTTCCCTGGCCACAGTTACGCTTGTTGCTTAATTGCTACTCGTGATGAAACCAGGCTGTGGAGACCACAGAGGATTCATTACCTCTCTAGGTTAAAACTTTACGACTGCAGTTTTCAGGACTGGGCAGGACTAAGTAACAATGGTGGCAACTCCTCTAGGACACCATTTAAGGAGCTTTGGCTACTGCAGACCTCTATTGTAGTAACATCCATTAACCTCAGCTGACTTCCTACAATATTCCTGTCTGGCAGGAACAGATAGAAACAAATCTAAAGAATTAGGGGGGAAAAAAGTTACCTTGAAGAAATATACCCACGGCTTCAGGACTGCCCTTGAGTGACTCTCACAACTTGGGGGCTTTTCCAGTTACACTCTCTTTTTCCATATGGAGGCTGGCAGTGGAGGCCGCCTTCGCAAAGGAAACAACCAAACTGCTGATCCTCCAGAGCTCTGCTTCCCTTGCAGCTTCTGCATGGCTGGAGAGGACCAGCGGGAAACGCTATTAAATTTAGCTTCCATGGCTTCGTATTTGCCTTGCACAGCGCCCACAGAAAGCGTGAGGTGAAGCAGAGGGAAAACACTGCTCAACGAACAAATGCAAACAAAATGCAGGGATCAAGAATGGACTTTGTCCACAACTGCTCCCTTCCCCAAATCATTGCAAGTGAAATGAATTTAGAGCAAAGAACACGATAAACCATATGTCAGCGATGCAGTTTTTAACTCTGTGGTGTCACTTAGAAAAATGGTAAGCCACTTCCATCACAGCGCTTCCGTGGGCCTCTGTTTCTGCACTTTGTGGGTGCCGGGTGCGATGCCTGCACAGAAACCGCTGCAGCTGAACTTCAACTGGAGGCTCTGGCTCACTGCCGGAAAGAAACTGCAGGAGTGAGAGGTTACAATTGCTGTATTATTTGTACTACCTCCTTTGGTTCAGAAGATGTCATTTATTTTGTGGGTCCCCTTCCATGTTAGTCCCTTAAGACAGGCTTCACTGTAATTATGTTTTTTCCTATTTGGCTTTCATTTAGGAAAACTGAAAATCACTAAGAGGAGAATTACTGCCAACACTGACCTTTATTTTCACCCAAAGACACAAATCAACTAGGTGCGACATACACTTTCATTCCCTTTTTCCGTCTTTTCTTTCTTCTACCAAATAAATATTTTAAGGTAATGAACATCAGCTCAGCACTGAGCCTGTAAAGAAACACACATGGGAGAGGAATTAGTCACAATGCTAATAGTTCAACATTATAGCAGTAGAAACATATAATCAAAGGTTTCATTTTACAGTGTTTGAAGTGCAAGAAGTCATTTAACAACCAAAAATGTTAGAAACCACCATCCATCAGTCCAAAGACCACCACCAGCAGTGTTTCAAAGCAATGCCAAGCCCATAGGGAACAATTTAACATCATTCTAGGGGAGACTTTCTGGTGCAAAAAGAAAAATAAGGCAGTGCACAAAGTGGCTTGATATTTTAAATTCTTAAAAATAGTAATTGACAGTATTGTTATGAAAACAAATGGAAGATGGAAAGGGCTGGGAAGAGGAGGCTGGGAGAGGGGAAACAACCCACAAGGCCAGCTGGTCTCTTGTGAAAATATCAACTGAATTGCAGCATTTTGAAATCACTGATAACAATGTAAACAAAAAAATGAACTGTTTAAAAAGAAGGTGACTGCACAATCCAGAGCTTTTCGTAACTCCCTCATTAGCCGACAGATTCTATGAATAAGCACCCTTTTTTTCACAACCAAGTAAAACTATTTGGCTAACCACCGAGCCGTACCGCCTACTAGCGCTCATCTCCAGACCTGTGCATAGGTCGCTACTTCAGCTAGGGATGTAATTTTTCAGGACTGACATAAGCTACAGCACAGGAATGATTCCACTGCCTTAAACATCAGCTGGGGACAGGTCTGTAGGCACAATGCCGGGTCCTGCAGGGAAGACCAGGTCTCAAGCCTCTCCACTTGCAGCTGAAGTAGACGGGTGTGATGAGTCACGCCGATGCAAGACGGCAGGACTGCCTCCAGCAGGGAGCTTCTGTGAGGGAAGGCAAGTCGGGCTCCCCGGAGAGACACAGGGCTCAAAAGAAAATGCTCATCTCACACCCTTCTTCTCTGAGGAAAAGGCACGTTAACAGCAGCCGCAAAGCATGATATCCAACTGACAGGGATTTCAGTGGGGAGGCGGTCCCTACTCATTCCTATTCTTGCCACCCCATATATTTCAAATGCGATAATAAAGAGCATCTGCCTTAATGAGGAAAATCACGTGAATGTCCCTGGCCTGCTGACATAGCTGAACAGTTCAGCACAAGCAGCTGTACTGACTGCACGTGAAGCTGACCTCACACTGGCTGTTCAGCCAAGCCAGTTCTAAAATTCAATGCATCTGAGGAATCAGTGAAATTCAGTTTTGTCTAACAGGAAAAAACACACTGGAGAAGAGCTGCTTTGTGACATTTTCATACAGACATGGTTCCCATTTCCGCATCACCTCTTAAAACCACACACACTCAGTAAAGAGACATTTATTCCATTATTTCTGTTTTCAAAGTTTTGGTACAAAGTTTATTTTCAGAAGTTCCCACATGATCCTTTCTTCTACCAGCGTCTTTTAGGGTTTTTCTATCTCTGATTTATTTTCTTTATCCGTTGAAGCAAAAGCAGTAATTGCTACAGAAAGCAATAATGGCAATATTACAAATATTTTACAGCAGCATCCATTCATCTCTTTGCCTCAAAAAAATAACAAAAATAAATCCAAAGACAAGATCCGTACTGCCACAAAGTCTTAGGTTTGTGATATCCAGAAGTATGCTGCGTTCCCATATATGAGTTATACAAGTCCAGCACAACTTTCCAAGTTTGTGCAGAGCCTGATAAATAAGACACAGAAATATCAGTTACGTTATACTGTTTCTAAGAACTTTTACTCTGTAAAATGTTTGGTCACTCAAAGCTATAAGCTTAATCACGTATCAAAGAACACAGGCAATAAAGCCCATCTTACTAGAACATATAGTATTAGGCCAAACAAAAGAGGACAAAATGTAGTGGTCACTGAAGCCTCTTCAAAAAAGGTCTAAAACAGAATGTTTCCATCATGGATCAGAATAAAAATGTACTGTATTAAAATTGGAATTTTTTTTTTACAAGCTGTCTTTTAATCAGTCTTCTATTTACAGTGCAGAACTTCTGCCAACTGCAGTAGTTTAACTTTGGCACAACACTAAGTTCCAATCCTTTTGAGTATTCAAGTCCTGTGTGTGTCCAAAAATTTTCTTGGTTTCACGAAAGATTAGGCCCATTCACAGTTAACCAGCTATCTTGAACTTTTTCAAGAATTGCTTCCCCTTCACCACATCGGGCAGCTACAAAGGAAAGACACTGTAAGCTATTGCATCACTCCAGAGAAACTCTTCATTCTGAACAGTGACAGTATTGTTGCTTTCGTTAACATCACAAACACCAGACAGATCACACAGACAGCTACATACCGGACACCTTCTAAAAACCTTGCTGGTCGTTAGTGAATCGTCTTCCTCATACTTCAAATACATAACAATGCATTAACTTAATTTCATTTCACATGTCAAACAGAACATTTAAATATATTGTAATATATTATAGAAAATTGCAAAGCGCCATCATTTCTGTAAACGAGATCGACACCTGTTAACTCTCCTGTGCACATGAAGAGCAGTACCTAGTGCCACATTTTCTATACAATATAAAGCCTTCCCAGGTTGGGCAACTCATTTAGTGCATTTCTGTACAGACTGTAAGCATACGTGCAGAGAGCCAACTAGGCAAAACTGGAAACACTTTTGTAAGCTGGAACTGGAGGCGAGGGGAACATCTCGAAATCGTAACAGAGCTCGTGTGGTTGATCATTTTGTATTGCAGATGAAGACCTGAATCTTCTGTCATTCCAGCAGACTCTTTAGGGAAAGTTTCATGATAGGTATCTAGTACTGAATAAGCATAAGGAAATACTTTCATCAACCAGGACACAGATATTATGTGTCTTAACACATTCTAAGTTATGCACAGTCCAATATTCATACAGTAACCTTATCTCTAAAATACTCCAGAAACCCCAAATCATTATATGCCACAGTACTATAACCAAGGGTCAGTTACTTTACCCACCACTGTAGTGCTACCTGCTCTACAATAAAAGCAAAAAAGATAAAAAGCAAAAAACCAAGCCTCAAACAACAAAAGGCCTCACACTTCCAAGAAGCAACACGTTGGAAGCAGAGGCAAGTACCATTGCTAACCACACCACAAAGACCAGTGCTGCAACCCAGCCAGCACGCTCCCAGGCAAAGATCCATCTTGCCCCATTTCAGATGTCTGCAGCATCAGCGTCTGCCTGCGAGCTGTGCGTAGCAGCCAGCGAGGTTAGGGCACAGTTCGTGTGGCCAGCTGCAGGCACGCAGGACGAGCAGGCCTGCACTCCTCACTGACCAGCTGCCAGGTTTCACTCAAATACAGACATCCACACGCCATCAGACAAATCCCACCTTAACTCACTGAAAGTGCTACGGGGTCCTGCTACCACTCCACATTTTACAATGTTGTGTAAGTCAGTTTTGCAATGACTATCCACTGAAAAAGTGCAGATCTCTTCACTACAGAAGGAGAAAACCCCCCAAGAGCTCCAACACTGAACTTGAAAATGCTGGCTGTAACCCGCCTGTGCTTTAAAATCTCCCTTTTTAAATGTGGGAAAACGATACAGAGATTTGAGCTATTGAGTGTAAGTAGCTATTGAGGGATTTTTCACTTTCTGTTACAACTTTCATTTTAAAATCTTCTCCTACAGAATTCTAATACATCACCAAACCTGAAGTAACTGAACACTACTTGGTAGATCTACTTCTCCTAGGCTATCACAAGCTTGATGAAGAATACTGGTGTAACCCAGTGCTGTTCAGAGCAGGGAACCAAGCCCTCCACTAGCCCTTCCCCCCTCTATTTACACGATCATCCCAGGCATTATGAACAACTCCCAACAGGTTCACTGCTCTCCAATCATTGATACTATCTTTTCATTACTACTGAATGTAGGCAAAATTACCTTCCAAGAAAAAATAAATTAAATCAAAGAAAGTAGCTATATTTCATTGCACTTTTTTTTGGTGCATTCAGGTTAGGGCAGGGATATTTAATATTACAGATGCTTAAAGATTATCTTCTCTCCTTGGGAGATATGAATATAGACAGATACGGGACTCAGGTGGAGGACGCAAATCGATACTGTCATATTTACAGAAGCAAATACTGATATCCAGCCTGAATACACAGTACTCCATTAAGTGCAAAAGGGAAAATGCTCCCCACCTTAAACTGCAGCTTGGTTACTCAGCAGCCAGAGACTAGTTGTCAGAGTCACTGCTGTGCCCCCATTTCAGAGGAAAACGGAGGAGGAAGAGAGTCTGCATCTTTGAGCTTTCTGGCCTACGGGGACTGTGTAAGGCCATGAATCACTTTGTATGGGCTCCAGAAATGCTTTTTATGCTCTGTAGAGGAGGAGGGAGTGCATTTTCCTGCCTCAGGAGCTCCTTGGTGAGCAGGAAGAAAATAGGCTTTTGCCCAGAGTCAGCAAATCATGCACGGAGAAAAATAATTTCATGTCATGTGCGAACATTGCAAGTTTCCTTCTCACTAATCAAAGTTACAGCCAGAAACCATATTGCATATAAAGTAATGAAAAAGCAGTTCTTAAAATGGTACTGGACAAGATTTAAAAAGGGAATGTCCTAATTTGTTACAGCGTATTGGAGATAATCCACTGAATTCTAAGGATGAGCTACTACGTATCTTTCCTCTCCTTTGCTTTCAAAAGAAAGCACAGATTTCTATGCGCTGAAACTGAGTGATTGCAATACTTCAACATGTTCTGTCAGTACAGCAAGAGCAAAACTTGTTTTGCTTATTGATTTTTAAGTAAGTGAATTCTGCAGGGCAGGCAAAAGTCAAGAGCCTTCAAGCTTCTGCATTTTTCCTTCTTTCCACTTCTTAGAAGCCAGCACTGTGTTGGTTCATTCAAATCTCCAGGGAGGAGTGGATCTGGCTTTCTTTTTACAACAAACATTAACCTTCGGGTCACTGAGAGGCTGATACTGGGAAGACAGCACTGTTTAAGATGGAACCTTGCTCTTTCATTGTACTCAGAAGCAAGAGCAACATATGCCATGAAGCAGCATGAATCAGTGGTGGTGGATGCCTCACCCTGTTGTAACACTGCTTGCTTTCTTTTAGCCCTTCTCCCTCTCCATTCTGGTACAGGATTATCTTTATTCTCTCTTTAGCTGAACTCCAGAGACAGCAGTAACTAGCATCATCAGATCAGGTACTCCTGGCAGAAACAGCAGATGAAGAGGAAAGCTCTACCTTAGCTCTAAAGGAACTGGCATTCACAGCTGCATTCTGAAACTGTGCTCCCAACAAAGACCGAGAACAAACCAGCTACCTAGAGGTAAGATCTGGACAAGACCAAAGAGCTTCTTCATCTCACTGTTAACAACAGTCTTTGAAGCCTGGCTCGTAACTAGCTCAAACCTAAGAGGAGAAGCTCCACAGAAATAGAGGCTCATCTACACACAGTTCTTCACTGATCAACAGTGATCAGCAAAACCCCACATGGACACTCACCCCAGAGCCAACCTGTCCCTCCCCACTGTCAATGTGGCTCAGTCCAGGTGGCTTCCAAAACACCCTCCAGGTGTGCATAAGCTACAAGAGGAAGCCAGGCTGCAGGGGGTACTCACTGCTGAGGAGCACAGCAATGGTCACATTCATCACACTTCAAGACTCTTGATGATGTGCTTAAGTTCAGGAAGTTTCCTGTATTTAACTGGTAGAATAAGAAGGTGCTGTATCGTCTCCACCCACCCAGCGATTTCTGTTTCTCTCAGGCAACTATAGAGCATGCCTGGGGCGCCTAGGTAAGGAGTACAGCAGCCTAAGGCTGGCTGAGATGAATCTGGGTTAAACCACTGTTACCAGCAGCTTGAGTTCCCACCAGCCACGACCACAATTTACAGACAGAACAGACCAACATGCTGACAGCTGTTCGCAGCGCTTCTCCTGTCAGTCCTGATGCAGGAGGCCTCTGGAAGGAGTTTCCCCTCTCTTCCAGTATGCAGTGCAAATACACGCATGCTGTAAACCTGAAATACACTGGTAATTAATGGACTCTGTTCAAATAAAAATAACAGATTATGAGCAATAATGAATGTGTACCACTGCTCTCTTCAGGCTGAACCCACCCAGATTTTTCTCATCTTTGGCACAACTGAAAGGCTTATGATGTGCACGTAGCCCAGAGGAAATGTGGGTACCCTGCATCTCTCATTAGAAGACCCACAGCACATGGTTTAACTTAAATTTTATATTCTGCAAGATGATACTCCTCAATGGGCTGTAACTACTATTATAACCACTGGAATACACAGAACTCTTAATATTTACAGCAACTGAAAACCTGCCCCAGTATGTATCAGCCACCATCTCTGACCATTTTACTGCAAGAAGACATCCAATCCAACTATATTTAATCTGATAAACAATGTATTTCCTCTTCCTGTGTTTTTCAAACTAGATATGCTAAGGCCTGCCATTGTATCTGAGTGTTATTTAACAGAACACTGCCAAAATGGAAAATTTCCCAGTTTAATCATAGAATTAACTTGGATCTTTATTTTTTCCCATTTTTTAAAGAGGGTTGGATTTCATGCTAACCTAAATGCAGACTCTGCTAATAAAAAACGGAGGCGTTTATTCGGACATGTTGACTGGGTGTTTTTGGTTTTTTTAAAGAAAATTAATTCTGGGTCATCCTTAAGGATTAAGGCAACTCCAGATTTTGTGTTCTACAGTCATATTCCCAAGGTTTTAAGGATCTGCTTGGGTATTTTTGGAAACTTAAAAATAGCATCTCTTT
>NW_010412351.1:12553-33156 GCF_000710305.1 Buceros rhinoceros silvestris
TTTCCCTACTAGCTTTGTTCTTTCCCACTCAGCAAGCACTGATTTTTGACCCTGTATTCCCAGTGCAGCTTGAAGCTAATGCAAGTCTTTCTTTTTATCTGCTGGCATCTACAACAGCCTCATCCATACCACTACCAGCCAAACGAGGACACCTCCCAACCACATGTGGCAGTCAATGCTGAAAAGGCCAGATCACAATCTCTGTTACACCACGTCACACGCAGAGTCATAAGCACTCCAACGAAATACGCTGACAACACAGGTTTGCTTCTCCCCCACCCCAAAGTTAAACCATGGGATCCTTGGCTAGTCCTCTCTTAACGTTGCTGGCCACTTTGTGCCTCACCAATTTGAGTCTCTGAAGCCAGGGAAGTTTCATTATCAATTTTGTGTCACACACCAAAAGCCACTGCCTATTTCTTTCCAGCAATCTTAAAGTCAGAAGAGCTCACCCTGGTAAATGGCTTTCACCAGAACATCCTGCAACATCACCAGAACATGCTGCAACTCAGGCAGCTTGTTCAGCCTGGCAGCAGAAGAGCAGCTGCAAGGGTCCAGAGATGAAGGTGAGTTAACAATATATATTTTTTTTTAGACATTATTCTCTCTCTTTCTTTGAACCGTGTTTCACCCACAACCAGGTATGAAAAACAGATCTAACGTGGTCTCCTCTGCCTCAGAAAACCATGACTAAAAGGACTTTCTTGCTCTTTTGACACATTATCACAGTGAAGAAGAAAGAGTAATTCCAGATTAGGTTCTTGGAAATGTGGAAACGTTAGGACACATTTTCTCTACACTAATCTGTCTCTCATTGGTCACTAGATACAGAAGCCTACAGAGGAGATGCTGACAGACGTGCGAAAGGAGACTGCTAGTATCCCTTCTGTTAGTGCCAGTGTAAAAGCAGACAATGCTGGCAATGGCAGCACCAATACATCATCACCTTTTAGCATCTAACTATGAAGTAAGTAATTCCTCAAAAATGCAGACTGACAGTAGCACAAACACAAATGACTCCTCCTCGGAGCACCAGTTCTCCAGGATGCCAGACATCTGCCTAAACTAACTTCTGTGAATTTGGCCCATCGTTTTTAAGTTGCTAATTGAAACTCAGTAGAGTTCAATGTCTTGAGACTAAAGGGCTTTTTTCTTTTCCTTCCTCTTTTAAAGACACTTATTCAAGACATAGATGTTTTGTGTCTGTTGAAACTACTTCTGGAGTTCAGTTCAGGTTGATCAAACCACCTCTAAAAACAAGAGCCTTCACCCAGCAGCCCTAAGAACAAGCAGCACAGTGGCAAGCGCAGTTGGTTAGGATGAATTTACGTTAAACTCGTGGACAAATCATTCAGTTGGGCTATTACTGAAGAACAACTAAACACTAGTGTGTTTATCATTCCTAAGCATCTAAAACCCATGTCACTTTTTTTTTTGAGAATTAAACATCATATCATTGCCACGACTTACTTGAAAAATTTTCCTTACTAGCACCTGAAGATACTTTCCGTCTCTGTATCTGTGTATTCTTACAAAACCCTAAGCAACTCTGAGCAACTTTTAGGCAGTTTCCATCTCACATTTACCTTAAAATTCAGTGTTAAGATTTCAAGAAATTATTTTTTTTAGCTAGAAATAGACAAACTTTTCTCACCGTTTCCAACAATAAATGCACATACTCAAAACAAACGTTACCATCAGCTGCATCAAGTCTGTCAGGCATTTAAATTAAATTGATGTAGGATACACTGATTAAATGCAATGAAAAGCATCCTCTAGCATTAGACTCATTCAGTTAGCTCATAACTATCAACAAGGAACATTTCAGCGCAAGTTCTGTAAACCCCAAACACTCTGAAGATATGAAAAAGGTGCCAATATCACCTCATTTTCTTAAACTAAGCAATTCTCACCCCCAGGCTCATTGATTCCTTTGTCACATTTTCCCCCGTCTCTTTTGTTTTGAACTCTTTCCTTAAGAAATAAACCCAGGCCTTGAAACCTTTCCGGTGAAGTGCTATTTGCAAAAAGACATCTTAGGTTTTTGTATTTTCCTCCTTCATGAGCAGGAAATGTTCTCCTACATCAACAAAAAAATGCGTCTGAGTTTTTTTGGAATTAAACAACATAAGGCAATATTGAGACGCAGTCACGTGAATGTTGAACATGAACCTTCCCATCGGTAATATGGAAGAGGAGGAGCTGAACTGGATCGGAGTTCTATCCCCGTGTCCTACACTAGGCCTGAGGATGTCCACCTCTTGTAGCAAGGAAGCAAACAGTTGTTGCCTGCACAGGCAGCATCTTGCTCGCGTTCTTCTAGGTGGAAGGAAGATGCTAAGCAGGTGCTTGCTAAACCGAAGGCCATGAAGAATCATTTGGCTCTTCACCATAACATCAAACCTAATTATAGGTTTCTGGCCCCCAAATACCAAATTGCACATCAATCCGATTTTGAAAGTTTACGCTTAACATGTCGAGGGGGTTCCCAAGTGTCACTATCATCTGTTTCTTCCTCATCTTCCTGATCTTCCAGCATTTCCTCTTCTTCCTCGTTCTCATCAAACAGCTCTATTCCAAGTTCTAATCTCCTTTGCCTTTCTGCAAACCACTCTCTGACCTGCTCATATCCCATGTGAGATTTGGCTACCAGTTCATCGAGATCTTGCTCATTAAGGAATTTGTGCTTCATATAGTAGTCCTTCAGGATTGCTGTTCCAGTTTTGAATTTTATCACAGACACACCTCTGTCCCAGCAATTTAACCTCTTGCTTCCCCGAGGCCTCCCTCGAGGCCTCCCTCTCCCCCTCCCTTTTGGTCTTCCTCTCCCTCTCCTTCTTGAAAAGCCTTGGCCGTTCAGACTGTTTGCATTGGCGCTCTGGTAATAATAATACCATTTCAGTCCACCATTTTTCCAGGCATAGCGAGTATCTCCAAACCAGCTCACAATTTCTGATCTTGGGAGCCCAGTTTCTTCTGCCAGCTTGTTGTATTCCTGTGGAGATGGCCACTGAGTACGGACAAAGGAACTTTTAAGCATATGCAATTGCTCTGGTGATTTTTTGCCTATTTTGCTTGAAGTGGAACACCCCGATTTTGCTCCTGCTGTTCCATCTCCAACAGATGTTTCTCCAGCTTCTTCTTTCGAGCTGCCAGCATTGCTCTCATTCAAGTCAGCTCCCTCTTCCTTCAAGACATTTGATTTCCTTCTTTCTGTGAACCAGGCATCAATCTCTCTTCTGGTCAGTTTGGTTTGGGCTCTTAACCTATTCATCTCTTCATCAGTAAGGACAGGGTTGCTCAGAAAACTTGCTTGGAGGACTTGCAGCTGTTCAGCAGTCTTCTCTTTGAATTTCTGTGGAGTGAAATCAGGGAAGGCGCTCCAGGATGACTTGCTCTGTGGAGTGACTCCTGTTGGGGACTCATTCATTTCATCACTTGAATCAATAACAATGGGGGCACATGAATCATTGAGATGAATCCCATGATTATTCTTTGAGTTTCTCTGATTGTAGCGTGTATCACTGAACCACTTTTTGATCTCTCCTTTAGTCAGGCCTGTTATTTTCATAAGTCTTACAATTTCTGAATCTTGAGGAAACTGATTTTTAAGGTAGCTGACTTTCAGTTCTGCTAGCTGTTCCTTAGTTTTTTTTGCTCGGATGCCAAAGGAGTCAGGATTCATCAGCGTGGATTCATTTTTGATAGGCTGAGGGGCTGGAACAGCAGCTACTTGTTTGGTTTCTGCAACGGGCTGAGCAGCGTGAATCTGACTCTTCTGTAACTGTGTTTGGTTTGGGACTCCTGCTACAGTCAAAGCTATTGGGGCTGTTACTGGTAACGTATTTGCACCTGCGACTTGAGTGAGAACAAGTCCTGGCTGACCAACTATTTGGCATGTCTGTAAAATTGAGGGTAAACCATTGCTAGCGGCAGAAATGTGTGCTGGAATAACAGTAATTGTCTGTGGCACGGTATGCACTGTGCCATTAAATTGTTTCCTCCTTGCTTCCTCCACTTCCTCCGGCGTCCAGCTCACCCCATGTTTCAGACGCTGTGCAGAAAACCATATTTTAATCTGTTCCTCCGTGTACTTAGCTTGAGTGGAAAGAACAGTGATCTCTGACATGGTTGGATATGGGAATTTGTTGTAGGTGTTTAGCAAGAGAGGATTGTTATCCAAAGCAGTATTATAGGCTGGAATGCTATTTACAGGTATTAGGACTTTTGGAATCAGGTTTGAGCTCTGTGGAGCTGTAACAGCTGTTAGGACCTGTGCCACCCCAGGCTGAAGCACTGGTGCTGGCGTCACTACCGCACCAGCCACATCTGCTGCACTGCAAACAACCGAATGGCTCGCTTTTGACTCGGAAACTGCCGGTGGTGGCTTTTCTACTACTTCTTCAGAGTTTGGCTCATTTTCAGCTCCCTTTTCTTCACCAGGAATGTCATCAGCTGCATTGTGGAAAACAGCGATCCGTTTAGTCTCAGTTTTGTTTTTCATCATTTTCATAATAGGAGTTTTGCTAATTGAGATCCCTGATGAGGGGACCTCAGAGGAGTCGGACTGTTCAGTGTTTTCTTCTCTAACAAAACTCCCATCAAATGTGAGATCATTTACTGTTTGTTCAAAGATTGTCTGATTGTTACGTTTCACCATGGTCAATTTAAAATTCTCTTCTCCAGGGTGGTACTTCAAATTATGTTCTGAGAGAGCATCGTATCTTTTGGTAAGAAAATTGCATTCTACACAAACATAGGATGAATTTAGTACTACGTTGGGATGTTCTGAGTCCACATGAAAGGTAAACATATTGAGATCTGGAGTTTGAAAACTACAGTATTTACACTCGTAACCACCTTCTACTTTATTTGTATTTTTCTGATTGTCTGAATCCACATACTCGTGAACATCCTCATCACTTGTTACACTCTCTGCTGTGGGGTTATCTGCTGGCGTGAGTACAGGTGGTCCTTCCTCCAAGTCTGATACCATCTCTAGATCCGGATCCTGCTCGTTGGCTAAGACCATGCACGGTGTGGTTGATTTTCGTTTACTTGCCATGCCTGTTATGTGAAAATGATATTGACTGGTCAGATACAGACTTAGCTTCAAGCTCTTCTTGATTAATAATAATGGCTTTCGGTACTTCAAGTCAGTTCTTGTAAAGTCTCAACATTTATCCCATTAGCAGCTTTTCTTTCGTAGTGCAATCAGATTAAAAATAGATAGTTGAGGATGAAATGTTGAGACACACTGTTTTGAAGTCCACATCCACCACCTGTAGCAAAGAAGAGAGTGGAATTAGTTCAATTTAAAGAGTAATTTCTATTCTGCTACAAATCTTGGCTTAAGCTAATTAAGTCCTTCGGGGTTCAGTCTGCCACTGCCCAGTTCACCCCCTGAAACCAGAAAACCCATTCCAAAAAAGGAGTTTCTCAAAGCCAAGTTAAGAAAGGCAAAATCCAATCCACTCCTGACAGGTGAAATTTGTTTTAGTTCATGTCAATGCTCTGAAAGGCACAGAACACAGGATGGTGTAAAACAGGTAACTTTCCAACTGCTTCCCTCTCTTCAGAAGCCTTTTTCTTGCTGAGGTCAGTTGTCCTACACCATTTCTGCAGTCTTGCCTTTGGACTGCTTTGCCTAAGCTATGACAGCTTCTCAACTGCCCTGTGAGCTCCAGTCCTTCCCATCACAAACTTGACCCCAGTATGACATCTCCACTACTGCCTCTGTCATGCCTGAGGTTGTGAAGGGTCCCAGAAAAGGCATGCATAGAGTGTTTTTCTGTTGCATTATCTATGCAAGCATAAGCACGTGCAGGGCCTTTCTTCCAAGTCTGAAAACAGGCAAAACAATCCTTTTTAAGGCACTTTGACAGACAAAAGGCAACTACCCTTTCTTCCTAGCTCCCCAAATGTCACTCTCCAATTGAAGACCAATCCCAAACCAATAAAAGTTGATTGCTAGCACATGGCAATTAACTAAAATCTGTTTTCATGCCTCTATGCATTAACAGGGATATGATTGATTGTGTGAACTGTACCAGAGAGAAAAAGCATTAAAGACGGATATACCAAGCAGAAGCCTAACAAAATTATGTATTTCCCATTTGGAAATCCTTGTCCATTTCTAAAAATAAAGGTACCACCAAATAAATTTGAGGCCTACAGAAATTCAGCTAGTAAATACAATCCTAAATAGCATAGACCAGAGAGAATTTCATCCCATGGGGACCACAATGGGTCTGTCAGAAACGATGCACAAACTACTGTAGAGGGTTATAAATTCTGTAATAAAATCTTCTTGAAATAAAATCAGATGCCGATTTCTCATACCAGAAATCCCATAGGTACATGAATATTTAGACAGTGGAACATCAACTACTTCCCAAAGTGAGGGCTCAAATTCAAGAGGAATACTCAGTAGCTGTTTCAGAAGGCTTAGAAAGGCATGTAACAGGTTAAAAAAACCAAAAGACCAGCTTTGTTCATGACAGTCTTAAAGGAAAAAGAACAATGTAAAAGGAAGAAAGGCAGTTACGAGAAATAGGAAGAAGAAAAGAAATATTATTTTCCACTGTACTATGATTCCTTCTTTTTGATTATGCGAGGGCAGAGGCTGTGAATAGGAAGGAGGATAAATAATTCTTAGCTTCATATTTTTTTCTTTAGGCAAAAGGACAGAAGTGTTCATCCACAGCTGCCACCCAGTTCTGCTCCAAAAGGTCTGTTTTTGAAACTCTGTGCCTCACCTCACTTCTTCATAAAAATCCTTCTGAAATGTCAAATTCTAACCCTCTGCATGACTTCTGTGCTTACATCCAAAGAGCACAGCCTGACATGATAGGCTTTTCTGCCAAGGATACAGTTACACAGCATTAAGGACACTGGCAATGCTCAATAAATCGTGGGTAATCATTACAGGATGACAATTATTTAACAGTACTGGAGGTGGAAGGTATCCTTCTTCCACAAATTAATGCTGGCAGTCTGTAAAATGCACAGAAGTGTAAAAGGTATTTATTTTCAGGAATATACCAAGTATGTATGGCAGGCCGTCTCATTTATCTCTGCAGTGGGAGAACCATGAAGCAAAGCTAAATGGATACATTTGTCTCGGTGTGCTGAGGGACAAGAGGTAGAGCATTAGTAACTGTACTGCTTCTCTGTGGGGCTAGAGGGCTCTTGACAAAAGAAAGACAACTGCCAAGACTCAATGTTGAGCAACGCTCTTGGGGAAGAGCTGGGTGGTATTACCTAATCCTTCTGCGATCTTGAGTAAAATTTCAAAAATGCCAGAAATGTCCATTTTCAAAAGCTACTTAACAGCTAGTTTTGCTGACTGAAGCTGCAGTTTGAAAAATGACTGCAGTCGGTGCCTCACCCCTAGCACGGCACATAGGACCTACATGCAGGGCAGCCTGAGCGAGTCTAAGAGCTTGCTGACGCTCCTGTTCTGGGATGGCACAAAGCACAAGGGAAAGCAACGTGTGACCCGACATGCAGCGTTGAAGCATGCTTGAGATAAGGCTGGAGATAATAAATAAAACAGAAAACCTGCCTAACAAATCACTAAGTGTTTTTCTCTAGCCCCCTTTTTTACCCAACAGCCTTCGCAGTTCCTGTAAGCCCAGAGGTCTCCATGCAATTATATCACTCGCAGCCTTTTAGCTAAACCTCTGGACCACATCTCTGTTTGCTGCACAGGCACATTATTCTGTCTCTCCACTGTTTACCAACTGAGCAACAGGTCTCGGAAAAAAAAAGCTGCATCAATGCTCTTCTGACTACACTATGCAAGATGATTTTTTTTTCTTTCTAAAGGATGACTTACAGTTTCAAAACTCTATTTAAATCAGGGCTATGAAGAGCTACAACAGCATTCGCTAAAATCTCAACAAAGCGAGATGTCTAAAACCCTTCCCAGCCTTCTTTCCTCCACAGAAACCTCCATTCCCTTCTCCTTGGTGTTAATGGGATTAGTCCATCTGTAGCACCTTGCTTGAAATGTTCTCTGTTTACCAGGGAATTATGAAAACTCACACTGGAGTTGGTTATCAAACCAATTATGCATCACTCTTGTACTTCAGTTCCTCTAAAACACCTCTCCCGTACTGCTCACAAGAATGCCATGTGGCACCTTGCTGTGCCTCTTGACTTCATTAAAGTTTGCAACATCCCGTTCCAGCAGGCCAATTACTCCAGGAAAAATGAAATCAGGTTGGCTTGACAGAGTCTGGTTCAGACAAATCCACCTTCTTAAGAACCTTGTTACAATTCTCTAGGGTCTTACAGACTGATTTTTAGTAAATACTTGCTGTTTCATCCTGGGAATGAAGATCCCATTAACCTATCTGTGATTCTCTATGTGTTCTCCTCCTCTGCTCATGCCTCTCCCTCATTCAAAACCAGGTACTATGTTTGCCTGTCTCAAGTCCTCTGAGACCTCTCCCCATCCTCCATGAATTCCTGGAGATCACCACTAATGGTTTAGAGAATGCTCTGGCTTGTCCCTTACATACTTCAGGGTCAAATACATGACTTAAACGATATTAAGATTTTCTATTTTTATCTGGACTGTAATTTTATCCCTCATTGTTAATATTGATATTATATTGTGCCATTTTGTTTGTAAGAAAATATTCCAGGTGTTTATGTCAAAAGCAGCATTTTACAATGAAAGAATCTGGAGAAAAACTTTCAATTGGTTGTGCTCTTACTGTCTCAAGACAGTCATCGCTGCACTCCCCTTCTGTAATTTTACCTCAGGTTTTCATACAATTGACATTCCTAGCAAAACCAGCCCATAAACCAGGCATTTTCCCAGAAACGTATAAAAGTAAGCGCGGACATACTTTTTTGAACATGCAGGCTCTTGTATTTTATTCAGGGCACTGCTCTTCAGAAACAGACAATAAAGAGTTAACAATCCCAATTCACTAATAATTATATTAGATTCATTCTCGAGAGTGGAATTCAACACTACAAGTTGTCTGTATAGCAGATTTGGATAAAGGTCTATATAAATATTTTCTAAATGCAGGCAGAAACCTTCTGCCCCTTTGATTATAGTTTGAGAAGAAGACGAAGGGTTGACAGCAGGAGACACATGTAAAAGAATCTGTTTCTAGCACAAATTTTTTACCCACCTCTTCCTTCCCTCCCCCAAACAGGAGTAGCTGATGCAGCAAGAAAATACATGAGATTACAGGAAGTGCTCGCTGTGTGTTCAGGTTGTATGCTCTACAAAAAGGCATTTCTTCCTGCTTGCTGTACAGCACTTCCACACAGCGTGCAGTGAAAGCGTGCCAACAAAAAATCCAAACCCCAATAATTTGATTTTGAGAATATGCACAAACAGGGCGGCTTAAGAGAAAATGAAGCAATAGAAACTGCTTCTGACTTTTAAAATCACCTAGCTTACAAATTGCCTAGGATCTATCTCAACACAGAAAATGTTGTCTTCTCCATACAGCAGCTGATTAATCCATGACAATGCGTAACTGCTGACCCTCTGTTTAGCCTCCTTCTATCACCATTTATTCACAGTAGAGGTATCCACGTCAAAAACTATTCTGCACAGAGCTCACTGTAGGCTAATCTGCTCTGATCTAGGCCGTCTCTTGGCAAGAAGGGTGAAGGACTTTGGTTTTTAGTGTCATTTTCTTCAGTTGTTCATTATCTGCAAAGTTCAAATCTCTATCTAAACCCTGCAATATTCACATCTGATTCCCATTTTTAAATGAGGTCTGGTTCTAATTCCACACAGAAGTGAAACTTGTGAAGTCCTGCTCAAATCAGTTTGCTGTGCACGACAAAGGTAAGGGCACGCTTAAGGTCACTTACAATTCACAACGTGGGAGACATATACCAAAACCCACTACACTGTGGGCCCACGCACAGCTTCAGGGTATGCCAGAGCCAGACCTGCGCTGGAGCAGTGGGAAGCTGACATGAAGCCTAGTGGAGGCTGAAAGGAGCCTGCCACAGGACACACAACTGGACAGGCCAGAAGTGACCACTAAATAATCTAGACTATCTTTCTCTGGTACAAAATATCCTCCAGGTTCCTCTACAGTGAGCACAGTAACTTGTGCCACTGCTTTTGACAGACGAAGCCATGACCAGTTTTTATGCCTGATCATAGAGAAGCTACCGACCAAACATGACAAGTAGTTCATCACGGGTGCGTGGATAAAGAAGTACCTTTAACGTACACGGCGTGGGTCTCTGCTCCTCAGCCTCATAAGCATGTATTTTCTACATCATCGGGTGACCTTGGCAGCTAAACCTCACACATGGAGGTCCTTTTTTTTTTTGACCTCTAAAGTGTTCAATCCAAATTGTGATCACTCAGTACTTCTAACATCAGATATCTCTGCAAGTTTATTCTTGGAAGTGACTCTCAGACTTACATAAATGCTTATCCAACCCAATAAAACGGCAGCACACTTAGGGATACTTTTTCTGCACAGTTATAGTTCTGTTTTGTTTTGCTTGCTGTGCTGTTACATAGAAAAAGGGAGGAAAAAATTATTGACATGGAAAGATTTTTAAATGTGTTTTGGGTTGGATAAACATTTAATTCAACTCCCCAAATGTTTCATATTGGCTTTTAAAAAAACAGAACAGTAAAAAATTATTCATTTAAAAAATTACGTATCAAAGAAGTTTCTCCTTAAAACATCAAAATAAAGGTTTTATTCTCCTGGGATTTCCTTCTTTAAAATGAAACAATCTGGCACAGACGTGACTTCACAAAATGTTCCTTTCAACTGGAAACTGCATGTTTTTCCCCAGACGAAAATTTTCTAGAGCCCTTCATTTTCCCAGGCCCTAGTCTAGTGCTGGAAGTACAAGACCTTCCTTTCACTTCCCGGAGTTTGTGTCCCCAGACACCTTTCAGCTTCCTCAGAGAGCAAAGCAGCAGTCCTACAGATGGTCTCCTTTGGTAGATAGCCCGACTCATTCTCTAATCATCCCTCGTGCTATACAGGAACCCCCGCGCTTTTAAAGGTGACACAGCTCAGCACAGATTGTCTTCCTCTCCCCCTCCTCCACTGTCTGCAACTAACTGTATGTGCCCTTGTCACATTGGAAACCAGATTTCAAATCAGCTGCTATCTGCTTTCTTTAATATTTGCCTTTCACCATAGCAAAATGATCTCTTCTCAACAGCAATTAACAGTACTGGGAGTGCTCCAGCCTTAAACAAATGGGACGAGGTCTCAGGGCTTACCGGTTCCCAGGGCTTTTATACCTCCTACTAGGCCAGTGGCACTTGCAGGAGCATGAGAAGAAGCAGCAGCAGCTTTGAGGACCGCGTTGATGCATGTCAATACAATAACCAAGATAAGACGGAGGGGAATCCATTTAATACAAGTGGTTTAAAGCAGCCTGCAAGTGTGCATGACAGGCACAAAAGCGTGATCAAGAGCAGGTAGCAAAACATCTTGCAAATTCTACCTTGAATACAAAAAGGTCGTGATATGTTATGACTCAGAATTCTGCCAATTTTTGTGGTGGTGGGTTTTTTTGGCCTTTTTTTTTTTTTTTTTTAAACGGAGGAATGTATTTCTCAGATCTCAGGACTAGATCCTTGCCAATCTGCAAGTTCCTATGTCAAATCCCTGGGGCACAGAGCTGTTCAGAAAAAGAAAGATAATATGGCTTTTACATTGAGATCGTCTCTCTTGCCCTCATTGCTTCCCTCCTCACTGTTAATTTTGCTCTCGAACCAGCTGAATGTTCCCCCCAAATTGAATGAAGAGCACAAAAGCACCCTCCAGACAGAAACAATGTGTGAGAAATTCTCATTTCAATGATCATTAGAAACTGAAAATGAGGACTTACAATGGACCCACCAGGTGACACTAATGCACCCTGCTACATGCTCCGCATGTACACACAGACTTGCAAGTGCCATGATACAGACCCATAACTTAAGTAACTTCTAAAGGACCCCAAAATATTTGAAACAAACATATAAACCCAATGTTTATATGAGCCTTTGTTTCATGAATGAGGAAAAAGCAAGGACTGAGTGTCACTTGATATGCAAAAAAAAATTACAGTTCTACTGCGTGGATCCAGGTTAGCGCCTGTCAAGGTGAAGACTTTGAAGCACATTATCAAGGCTGCAACTACTCTTGACAGCCTCCTTCACCTCTTAGGCCACTGTGGGCTTTTGCTCACATGTGCTTCCTCAGAAGCTCTTCTGCATGCCCCGGGCCCACCTGCTTCCCACCACATGCCCTCCTTAAAGTCTCCTCCAGCCTCTTAAGTCTGCTGCCACTAGGTGAGAAGGTCAAGGAGTGCAGAGTGCATAAAAAGCCCTTTATTTTCTTTGCCACATGATTTGCTTCTCCACTTGGGAAGTAAAAAAACGCAACTTCGGAGCTGGTATTTTAGGTGGGTTTTTTTTAACGTGGTTCCAGAATGGTTCCGGTGTCACTGCACAGCTTTACAATTGTACGCTGAATCACATAAGGACAGACAAAAGCAATATCAGATGTGGCTACATCATCACAGAAACAATAAATTTAATCCAGTAAGTGTAAAGAAGTATCATATTTTGTCTCATAAATCTGTACTTTTAAAAAAATAGTCATGTTTGAGTAACTGTATTCCTCGATATTCTACATATTTACTGTAGTTTAATTAATAATACAGACACGTTATGCTGTTTAGGGGAATTTTTAATTAAATTTTAATTACCAACCACATGCAGTTTGATATAAATTGGGAATAACAGGAAGTAGTCATTAGCTGAAAAACAAGATATGCATAATTCACTATTTTCTAAGAGAATGACAAAAAGTAAAAATTAATACTCTAAAGGAATGTATGCTGAGATAAAGGTAGATGCAAACTACCACAATATCAAACAAGGAGAATCACTCTTCGTTTGTGAAAGTTATCAAAAGCACAAATGCAAATGAAGATTAGAAGAAATAATTTAAATCAGGGTTCCCCACATGCGCATTTAAACTGTGATTAAATCATCTGTATCAAACCATTTTGATTTCTATCAATTATTCCAGTTACCATATATTAGGATTGGTTTTGAATTAATGCATTAATGATATCTGGAGGAAGATACAAGGATTGGTAAGGAGAGGCAAGATGAACATGCTTAGTGTCATTATTAAGTCAACCAAATTACAAGAGCCCAGGACACAACTGGGGTGTGGTATCAAAGAGCATGTTTACGAGAGTGTCCAAGTTTAGCGTAAGAGAACGGGCAGGCCTGGAAACCCCACGGGAATAAGATGCATCTGTTGTTGTAGGCAGCCCTGGCAAAATGTTGCTGGTTCACTAGCCTGGGGCGAGCTTTTTTTTTTTTTCCTTCTTTCTTTAATCCCTTTTTTGACAGCCAAGTACAATATTAGCTCGCCTTTTTTTTTTTTTTTTTTTTTCCATTGTCCACCAACGGCCGGGAGAAATTTTTTTTCCTTTTTTCTTTAATCCCTTTTTGGACAGCCAAGTACAATATTAGCTCCCCTTTTTTTTTTTTTTTTTGCCATCGTCAAGCTGAGGCCGGGTGAGAATATTTTGTGTCTAGACTAATAAATGTTTGTAAGGATTTTGCAAGACTGGTTTATGGGAACAGAATCCACTTTTTGTTTTTCTGCTGGAAAAAGCAGCATTAAAAGCAAATGAGCACCATCATGCATTTGTTTTAAATTGCACTGCTATTTTGTGTGCAATCAATACATAATTTGGAAGAAAAATGCTTTTAAAATTCAAAGCTATCCCTGAGCAGCGAAGGTTCTCTTGGAAACTGAAGGAGGAGTCTGAAATTATTGTTCTTTTGTTTGCATCCCCCAGTGGGAAAGGCAGCACACAACTAGAAACCACTCTGCTTTGAGGCAGCATGAATCATTAAGAATAAAGATCAACCCCCCTTCATTTAAACGTTAGATATTAAAACTGAATCTAGGACAAAGGTAAACTAAACAGACTCTTTCCTCCCCAAGCAGTTATTGGGTTAAATAAAATATCGAAGGGACTATATAAATCTTGTAACTTCCTCTACCAAAATAAAAAGATACTTTCTCGGTAAAGCATGGCCTGTCTAGATCCCAGTTACAAGCATCAACTTAATCAGTGGAAATTACTGGGATATGCATGGGCCAAAACCTACATTTTAATATTTGTTTCGGAGGGTGGGGTATCTCAAGACAAAATGGCTGACCGAGCCATTGACCGAGTTTTATTGCACTGCTTTGGGTGGAAATGATTGAATCTTTCCACACAAGGTAATGCAGAGAAGCCGCTCTGGTACAAAGCGATCTTCAGTCCCAACCCTCCAGCAAGCTCACACCCTCAGCCTGTCTCTCCCGAGAGTCAGCTCTCTGCAGCATCCGGACTGAAATGTCGCCTGGTAAGGAAGAGTAAACCACAGTAACCCACAGACAGTAACTTCAGGAGGGTCACATCCAGAATCAAGACATTCACTCACACAAAGGAGCATACGTCTGCAAATCCTGCCCTTAGAACCAGCTTATGCCCGTATGCATCTGGCCTAAACTGCCATGAAAGTGTTGCTCACTCTCCATCAGTAAGCGTGTGTGACCACAGAGTAGGGTGTTTGCACCCTCATCATCCACACCAAAAATAATATACTGGAAAGCTTTCAGAACAAAGGATCCTGAAGTAAAATTTCAGTGTATTCAGTAGCGTAAAACTTCTCCCTTTGAACATTATATACAATGACTGATACACATATTTCTAAGGATGTGCAAATATGACCACTTCTTTACTATGTGTGGAAAGAGTAAACTTATTTTACTTCAGTATTACTCTTTTTTCTCACCTCTTCTCACCTTTATCCAAAAGAAACACACAGCTGGTATTGACAAGGCCTTATTTTTCCCCCAGAGGAACCCACAAACTAGAGAATTAAAAAAAAAAAAGCACTATTCATGAAGAATCTGATTAAAAATGAATGTTCATGGACTATAAAACATCCAAAGTTGCAATCGTATCACAAAAAAAAAGTCTCCTTCCATCTTAAACCTTTTAATGAAATAAAAAAAATTAGTTCTCTACTCACCCACAAACTCCAACAAATTTAAGCAAAACGTATGAAGAAGTCTGATTTGAAAAACACTCCTAAGATACTAGGAGTAAACTTGCGGACGTTTGCATTGTATTTCAACAGATACCTGCAGTGCCAGCAGGGATCTTGTACGGGCACCAATTCCTCAAACTTATCCATGCACAAAAAGCTCAAACTCACGTGATACTCCAGGTATGACGAACCTTTTGTCAGTCCAGATCCCCACTGAGAAGTTTGGAGGACAGAGAGCTGTAACTATTCAGCGCTGCAAACAAGGCCGCACATTGTGCAGCGCTGAATGCTCCAAAAACTTCACTGAAGCTACAAATGTGTTTTAGCTCGCTGAGAACCCTTCTGAGAAACAGAACCTCCCAAGTCTTCATGCTTGCTCCTAGGTCACTTGGCAACTGCTGCCAAGAGCCTCAGCACTCCTGATACAGCTCTGAATCGCAAAGCGCCTTCAGCTCCTACAGATGTTGATAAGGGCAGCCGACCTATTCACAAAAAGACAGTATTTTTCTACTTTGGGAGTATTCTAAAGATTAACTAGGAACTGTGCTTTTTGGAGAAGCACACAGCCGTAACTAAGGTTTAACGACAATTCTTCTACAGCCCAGATAGTAATACTTGTTCTTTCCTGACTCCTTCCCCATTGTGTCCTCTCTTTTTAGGACATACAACATTCCTGGATCCCACTTTGACCTAATTACCACAACAGAGCCTAACACCAGTGCGCAGACCCAGCAAGAGATTTTATAATTCCATAGCATTTTGACCGACGAAGCATGTCCTTCCATTAGAACACAGGGAGGAAGGCAATCACGTTAGCACCATGTTTTGCTTAGATTACTATACCTTAATTTTTAGGAAAGCCAAGCTTAGAGACCTTTACTGAGTCTGTCTTGGACAAAACATGCATTTCCATCTGAAGGTCTTAGCACCTTTGTAAGGTAAGATAATAACCACACTCCTAACATAGAAACAAGTTATTTGAGTCTTAAAACCTGTATAAAATGATTGCTTAATTCACAGTATTCATCGTAAGCCAACAGCTATTTCCTATCCAATATGCAGATTCACAGAATCCTTCAGGTTGAAAAAGACCTTTGAGATTATCAAGGCCAACCTTTAACCTAACACTGCCACGTCCACCGCTAAACCATGTCCCTAAGCACCACATCCATGTGGTTTTAAGTATCTCCAAAGATGGTGACTTCACCACTTCCTTGGGCAGCTTGATCCAATGTTTGACAACCCTTTCGGTGAGGAAATTTTTTCCTAATGTCCAATCTAAACCTCCCCTGGTGAACTTGAGGCCATTAACTCTTGTCCTATTGCTTGTTACTTGGGAGAAGAAAACACCACCCACCTCACTACAACCTCCTTTCAGGTCACTGTAGGGAGTAAAAAGGTCTCCTCTGAGGCTCCTTTTCTCCAGGTTAAACCCCAGTTCCCTCCGCTGCTCCTCACAGGACTCATGCTCTAGACCAGCTTCGTTGTCTTTGGACAGGTTCCAGCACCTCAATGTCCTTCTTCTAGTGAGGGGCCCAGAACCGGACATGGTTATTTGAGGTTTGTGCCAAGTACAGGGGGACGACCACTTCTCTACTCCTGCTGGCTACACTACTGCTGATACAAGCCAGGATGCTGTTGGCCTTGGCCACCCGGGCACACAAACATGGTTCATAAGATGTTTTGAAGATTCAACAGCACTAAACATGTGCAACTTTTACCACGACCATTAGGAAGTTCAAAAGGTCATTTCTGTCCTTCTGTCTGGTGGGGTGAATTTGGTGCTTGGCCTTGCCAAAGAGCAAGGGCTGGTGTTACTCATGCCTCATTACACACGCCTGTCTGTCCACTGTTTAACAAAACTGTCAGTGTTCAAGGCTTGCTTGAGCAACAACTTCCAGTTGTGGGTCTCCTGACAGCATCTTAAATTCCTTCAACTCCTAGTTGTGAGGCCAATGGATAAGGAAGGTGAGCAGTGGACTGCAAAATGCCACAGGGGAAGGCCAAGTTGTATGGAGTGAACCTAAAATACCAAAGTCACATTCTTAAATGGCTCCAAACACAATCTGAAGCCTGTTCTTTGGAAGGAGAATATACTGAGCTCCTTCAGACTTGTTAAGCACAAGCAGAGGTCAAGCTGCTAAAGGATATTTGCAAACGTTAAGTTCTTTGCTACCTTTGACATCATTTAAGGAGTGGAAAAAGTAGCATATACAAATTTCTTTACCATTTCCCCCAAACATTCTCCCATCTAGCCTCATCTCTTCCTCTTTTAGTCATCAGCAGATTTCCTAGTTTCTGTGCTTTAGGATGATACCACCCATTTTTAACAACACAATAAATGCCCTAGTCCACATCCCAGTTCTTGCCCCTTTGGATCACACTCTTTTGCACTGCATTCTATTCAACATTTACTATGATCACGAGGCTCCTAAAGATAAAAGACCGGTACACATCCTCCCACAAGCAACAACAGCAGACTTCTGCTCAATTTGGGCTGATTTCTGAAGCTGGTTAGAAAAGATCCTCTGGTAGTACAGACACTGTTTCATGAAATACATTACAGTTCACTGAACTCCGAGAGATATGAAAAAAAGACTTGAGTGGGTCTTTTTTTTTTTTTTTTTGAGTGGGTCCAAAGTTCCTTCCAGTTCCCTGACAGAAAGACAACAGAACTGGAAATGAACCATCAGTTAAAGTGATGCAAGGCACAGAATTATGAAATGCCATCTGGCTGGTACAGGATAAGGAAACGTATCATTTTTGGAGGCTTCCACCTCCACAGAAAAAGAAACAACTGTTTATGCAGCAAAGTGGTTTGAATATTTGGGAAGGTCCTGAACTAGACACAAAAAAATAAAGAAAAAAGGAGAGAAGATAAACTGGGATAAAGACAATAAATTTGAATTAATAATAATGCTGAAAACATAAGCTTTGATAGTCTGAAGAAGCTGCTTTAATGCCTAATTTGACAATATTAGAAACTTAAATAATAACAACAGAAAATTGTATACTTAAAGGTATACATTCAATAAAGGTGATGCTACTGACACGTAGTGGGGAGATACATGAGTAGAGCACTAAGATCAATATTGCTGCTTGTTTAGGAAACAGCAAGGAAACAAAAGAAAAAGGGGAAATGGCACTATATTGAAAATTGCATCGCTTGTTTACAAGTCACTGATGACTCGGAGGTGAACCATCTTGGGCATTTATGGATCAATGACCCCACATCTAAAGCACAAGGAGAGGGAATATTGACCATTAATATACAGAAGAGAACAGTACGTCCATGCACTCAGCTAAAAACGTTCTGAACCTATCCCCATGCCATGACCCCAAAATTGTTATCACAGAGGATTTTAATTTAAGCAACACAGACTGAAAAGATCATTCTGTACATTTTGCAATGGGGTCAGGATTTCTAAAACATTGGAAAACATAAAAATACTGAATTTGACACTGTGGAATTCCTGACTAGACTGCAGCTCGGCAGGTAAACTGATCACCAAAATAAAGATTAGCCATAGCTTAGCTACAACTGATTGAACCTTGGTTATATTCATTATAGGCAAACAGAGTAAATATGTAAACAGTTTATATGTATCTAGTGCTTTAAAAGTTCCAGTTTCATGAAGCTCGAAAAAAAAATCCTGAAATCAGACCTGAGGAAAGAATCTGGCTTCAGTGACACATGGCTATTTTTTAAATAAGACTCTTCTGAAGTCACATCCAAACAAAAGGATCACCAATCAGAAGCAGAGGAAAAAGTTAACCAAAATTTAATCCTCTCCCTCAGACTACATATAAACAAATGGGGGGAAAAAAACAGGGCAAAGGTTTAACTGAAATGCTACAGACTGCTCAGTGAAGCAAAAGACAGGGGCAACAGTCTTTTTCAGTACATTAGGAACAAAAGGAATCCTAACAGTAATAAAAAGTTCATTACTTGATAGCAATTCTTCAGTACCGACAAATCTGCAGAAGGCACAACTGTTCCAATACCCAGCTGTAACAGTCTCCAGTGACACATTGGTACACAGGGACAAACGTTGTCTATTCCAGTAATAACCAACAGAGATAAACGACAGCAATTAAGGCTAGACACTGCATCCAGCTGAAGTACACACAGGTCATAAAGAATGTTGCGAGAGGAAATAATCCAGAAGGGCATCATAAGGAACAGCCAGAGAGCAGGAAAGTACGGCTCACTGAGAAAACCTCTACTTCAAACTGCTGCGTTTTACAAAGCCAAGTTTGGGGACAATGCACACGCATTACCCAAGCGTGATAGCAGAGGACTTCCCAGTCTAGCAAAGATAGGAGAACTGCCAGACTGAAGTTCAAAGCAAATCATTTCAGTTATAAAATATGGCATCTACTTCTAATCGGCTCAGGGGAACTCATTTACCATCACAAGCGAAACAGACTGGCTTGCTGGCAATGTCTGAAGACAGGAACAAAAGGGTTTTCTAAATGATGTGTGCTGGCCCAAAGAGGCTGTCACTCAGGGCAGCCCTCTAGTTCATATCATGCAGGTTGATTTAAACAGGGTTTCTGTAAGTACTTGCAAGTTTGCCTTTTTTTTAGCATGAAATTCTTACAAGCAAAACCAAACAGATCCCAGACTGCTAGTCAAAAACAGCGTGGCTTTTGAAATTCCCTCTCTTTCCTCCATTTAATGGAATATTCGTTTTCATGTAACAAGTTTCGTAACAAAATCCACATTTTATTTAGACAATGTTTCCACGCACTTTGACATGCCCAATATGCTCTCTCTACATCTCTCTCTTAGAAGTGGCACCTACTGCAGCTTGCAAACCCAGAGACATCTCAGCCTTCACCATTTTGCAAAATAGTGCACGCTTTGTGCCAAGTAAACTTCTCCATCCTTCCATTAACTATTTAACCTACCGGAAAGACCAAGCAGCTCGGAAAAAAAGGACAAGCACCTACCAGATAACGTTCACTATTGTAGATACTCTGAGCCCTTTCAGAGATCCAGAAACGCCTCCATTACATGCTTTATTGAAGCTGGTGTTCCTCTCCACTGCTGCACATCCTGATCTAGGGGAGAGGCAAGCGTCAGAACGCACCCTAACACGCAGACACCCCCAGGAGGGTAAACCAGACATCGTCCCCAACTTCGCCTGCACATATGCCGTACTGCTCTTCCACGCTCGCCCCCGCTCTGCGACGACACGGGATGCGAGACAGCTCTGGAGCCACAAGTTCATGGCTCGTTGGCTGCGTCAGTCAGTCCATAAACCCGAGCGCCAGCGCAGCCCGGTGACACCGGGCGGGAACTCGCCAGCTCCTCCGGGCGCAGCAGGATTGAACTTCTTGACTGTCCTTTGCAACTGACGAGTCAGACGAATTCTCCTCCGCCCTGTGGCCCTGTGGCAAGCAAAGCCACGCACTGGCTCCGTCACGGCTTCACGGCACAGGGCGGAGGAAGAATGAACGGGGCGAGAAGATCGTCCTCGGGCTCGAAGGGGTTTAACCCCGCGGCGGGCCGGGC
>NW_010412352.1:0-203 GCF_000710305.1 Buceros rhinoceros silvestris
AGTTCACAGTCTGTGATCCTCAGCGACCTGGAGGTGCAGGCTCTCAGCTCTCGGCCTGCTCTCGGCCTGCTCCCGGCCTGCTCCCGGCCTGCTCTCGGCCTGCTCTCAGCCTGCTCCTGGCCTGCTCCCAGCCTGCTCTTGGCCTGCTCCTGGCCTGCTCTTGGCCTGCTCTCCGCCTGCTCCCCGCCTGCTCACAGCCTGCT
>NW_010412352.1:282-1285 GCF_000710305.1 Buceros rhinoceros silvestris
CTGCTCCCGGCCTGCTCTTTCATTGGCAGTTCCGCGGCAGTGCTCCTCCGTGCTGCTGTCTGGAGTCTGAGAGAGCGACACTCCCCTGGCCTGCTGCTTTTAAAGGCTCCCGACGTAACGTTTCACCTGACCCCCTTAACCAATTAAATGCGTAATTATTGTACTGCATGGAATAATTCTATTTGTCCATCTCCCAAAACAAGGAAGCTTTAGCTCAAACCAGAACAGTACCACACTCCTAACACACCATTAAAAGATTTTAGTTCTTCTGTGATGCAGCAGCATTCCCTCACTGAAAAGAAGAGCAACATGCCTGAAGTACCAAACCATGATTTGCCTCCTGGTCTCTCAATTTGGTGTTAGCAGCTCCAGAGCTGTTGGGAAAGCCAAACACTGATTGAGGTCAAGTGCCTCCCTCTAATAAAATCTTTTTCAGCTTTCAGAAAAGCACTGGTACAGGAGCCAGAAGACGTGTGGTATCTCACGGCTTCTCTAAGTCAACATTTTAATATGGTAGTATAGACGGTAGAACTATTTTTACAGAAGCTACAGTATTACAAAACATAAAATAACTTTCAGATTAAAAAAAAAATTAATCGATCTTAAATTTCTGGTCCCATTTAAGTGATATGGAAAAGTACTACAGGAAAGTTTTATCCCTGGCTTATGACCGAGATCTCCGTTCGCTGAACCCTCTTCCTCCTTGCAGCTCACATGGACTCAGCGAAGGGCTGCCCCTTTAGCTTCCTCCTTAAAAACGAAGTACAAAAGTAGTCAGACAAATACAGCGCAATGCTAGTTTAAGAAAGCACATCCCCTCTGTCTTCTGCGTGAATTTTATTATCCAGCCATCTAGATAAAAAAAAAGAAAGGCTGCCACGCACTCCAGCCCGGCTGTAAAGGAAGTGTCCCTGAAGCATCTATCTACCCAGAAGCAGACAACCTGCAGGCAGCCCTAAGGCACGTACCCCATCTCCTTGCACAGACAGCAGCATCGTGCTTT
>NW_010412353.1:0-765 GCF_000710305.1 Buceros rhinoceros silvestris
GCTTCCCAGGTCAAACCGCACAGACAGTTCTGTTTTAATCCCGTGCTCACAAGCTCCATCCCCGCTCACCCCGTGTCAGAGCCCCCGAAGCAGCTCGACCCAAGGCCATCTCCCCCCTCTCCAGGCTGCTGCAGCCCTGGTGCTCCGAGGGGCGAATCCTCGTTGGCAAGCCCTCCCTGGTGCTGTGGCCCCCTCTCCGGTTGGTCCACTGGGCACCTCCGTCAGCTTGAGCAGTTGGGGCTGGAGCATCACCGGAGGAGGAGGAGGAGAGAAGGTTTAACCACAGCAATGAAATCTCACAAGCCGGGGCCCAGCCCTTTGCTCCCCCTGGTCCCTGTGCCTCCGCACCCATTGGACACCCCCGTCAGCTCGAGCAGTCGGGGCTGGAGCGTCACCGGAGAAGGAGGAGGAGGAGGTTTAACCACAACAACAAAATCACGGAGAGGCAGAGCCCTTCACTCCCAGAGCTCCATAAACCCCCCAAAACTTGGGATGCAGCCGCTGGGTGTTGCTGAGGAGCAGTTCCTGTGCGTGGGGCAGCGGCACACGGGGAGGTGGGGTGAGGGGGCTGCAAACGCCCGGATGGGGCTGAGCTTGGAGAGGGGACAGGGCAGTGGGTCCAGCCCCTGCTCTCCATGGGGTGAAGAGAGTCACCGATCTGCCCCTTCCCCTTCTCTGCAGGGAAGAACCTGGGTGTCATCATCGATGTCCATCAAGGTTCAGTCAACGGCACCGTGGGTCAGTCTGTGCTCCTGCCCGTCTCCT
>NW_010412353.1:892-1273 GCF_000710305.1 Buceros rhinoceros silvestris
TCAGTCTGGGCTCCTGCCCGTCTCCTACATGTTCACGGGTGCCCCTCGCTTCCCAGTGTGGATTCACTGGGGCTTCAGCAACACCCAGGACGCGCTCGTCACCTCCTTGGTGCTGAACTGCTCCCTGGATGCTGGGGGTGCTCCCAGCAACTGCTCTGCGCATTATTTTATCCACAAGAAATACCGCAGTTGCGCTGGGTTCTTCCCCGAGAACAGGTCCCTGCTGCTGCGGGACCTGCAGCTCAGCGACAGCGGCGTTTACAGCGTCACCTTCACGCTTTTACACCAAACTCGGCACATCACCCTGACCGTGCGGGAGCAGCGTTTGCCCCCTCAGCATCCAGGTGAGCGTGTGCGGGATGGTGCTGTGCCCAGGCAGCC
>NW_010412354.1:0-242 GCF_000710305.1 Buceros rhinoceros silvestris
AGCAGGGGAAGGGCCAACAGGGCAGACATGACGGTGGGAGTCTGCCGTAGGCCACCCCACCGGGATGAAGATGTAGATGAAATATTCTCCAAACACCTGGGAGAAGTCTCACGATTGGAGCCACTTGTTCTCGTGGGGGACTTCAATTTACCAGATATCTGCTGGAAATACAATACAGCAGTGAAGAAAGAGTCCGGGAGGTTCCTAGAGCGTGTGGAAGACAACAGGAGATCATCCTGAGT
>NW_010412355.1:0-1219 GCF_000710305.1 Buceros rhinoceros silvestris
ATCCGGTTCCTGCATGTTGAACCCAGGACACTTGTGCAAATCAGGCTGCACTGTCCTACCGATCTGGTCGTGGCAGCAAAATGGCAGTGAAATGGTGGAGGAACAGCTCCAAGGTGCGGCGGCTCCAGGAGTGGTGGCAGTGGTGACAGCAGTCTGTCCTGTGCGGAGCAGGGGTTGCCATGGCAATAATGTCTGCTCCATGGCATGCGGGGGTGCTGTAGCTGCAGGCAGCAGGCAGCCAAGAGAAAAGCAAGCTGTAAGCTGGATAGCAGCACCAGCAAAACCAGTGCAAGCTCCCCTGGAGAGCAGAACTGGGAGCCTGGAAGTCTTCCCCGGAGCCAAGCTGCACTGCTGGGAGAAGTATAAGGGCTGCCCCCAGGAGCGTAAAGAGCAAGGGGCAGGGGTTGGTACGTGGCTCTTAAAGGGACAGGAAAACCCACGAGAAGTTTTTGCCACCAGCCAGATGTGCTAACGTAAAATGGAAAGGAATAGTCCCTAACTGCTCAGTTTAAAACAAACCTTCCAAACAGGAAAACCTGGTTTTTGTCCCTAAACTGGCACAGACAGCCAACATGGCTTCACTAAGGGCAAGTCATGCCTGGCTAATCTAATGGCCTCCTGCAACGAAGTGACTGTGTTATTGGATAAGAGCAGAGCAACAGATGTCATCTACAGGGACTTCTGTAAGGCCTTTGACATCGCCCCAACAAAATCCTTAGTTCTAAATTATAGATATATGGGTTTGATGGAAAGACTGTTGGATGGATAAAGAATTGGCTAGATGTGCCAGTTTAGGAAAAAAACCCAGTTTTCCCTGTTTGGGAGGCTGTTTTAAACTGACCAATTGGAATATTCCCTTCCATGTCACGTTTCAGCTCATCTCGTAGGTTGTAAAAGTTTCTCACAAACGTTCCTGTCCCTTTAAGAGGCGCACATCACCCCCTGCCTTGCTCTTTTGCACTGCGGGGGGCATCCCTTACGCTCCTCTCGGGGCGTTGTGGCTTGTCATCGGGAAAGGCTTCCGGACTCGCTGTTTGGCTCTGGGGACTTTACAGGCTGTGCCCCCTGGCTCAAACCTCCAGAGGAATTTGCTTGCCTGCCTCCTGCTGCCTGTGGCTACTGCACCCCGCACTGCTGGGACAGAGCAGTTGCCACGGAAAACCCCCATGCCGCGTGAGACAGACCCCTGCCACTGGAGACTCTGTGCCTTGGATCTGCT
>NW_010412355.1:1388-2680 GCF_000710305.1 Buceros rhinoceros silvestris
GTTTGCTTAAATCCCCACAATTCAGATCAGTAGGCCTGTGCAGACACCAGCTTTCCACGTGGTACCCCAACATTTCGTAACAGCCACGACTTCTTTGTTCTGCCTCTGCAGGAAACCACATGGCTGCCGCTACCTTTGAACACTGCTTCAGTATTCGTTTCCTTTCACTTCCTGATCCACATTTAATCCTCGCTTTTCCATCCCATACAAACCCTCTTAATATTTCCTTGGTTTTTTTCTGCATATATTTTATTCTAGTGTTATTAAACTTTGATTCAGTTTTCCAAATGTTCAGAGATCTCGCAAATTTTTCTTCCTTTTCCTATCTCTTCTTTTTAACTCTTTCTCTCCCTGTGCAGGGGAGAGGGGTTTTAAAGATAGGAGAGGACTCATCTCCGTGATTGGCTTACCTCAGCCAACTGGTGACACTGGATGACCAAAGATGTACTTTAAGTCCAAGTGGAAACCAGTAACAAGAGTCATCCCTCATGGTTCCATACTAAGACCAATACTGTTCAATATCTTCACTGATGACATAGTGGATTTGGGTACATGCTCAGCAAGTTTGTGGATGACACTAAGCTGAGGGGTGCTGTTGATACACTTGAGGGGTGGGGATGCCGTCCAGAGGGATCTTGATAAGCTTGAAAAGTGGACCCATGACAACCTTGTGAAGTTCAACAAGACAAGTACAAGTATAGACTGTTCAATGAAGGCATTGAGAGTAGCCCTGCAGAGAAGGACTTGGGGATGATGGTGGATGAATGGGACATGACCTACCAATGTGCACTTGTAGCCCAGAAAGCTGATCATATCTTGGGCTGTATGCAGCAGTTTGAGTCGGGTGATTCTCCCACTCTACTCTGCTCTATGAGACCCCACCTGGAGTAATGCATTCAGCTCTGGGGTCCCCAGCACAAGAAGGAAATGGACCTGTTAGAGTGGATCCAGGGAAAGGCCATGAAAATAGTGAGATGACTGGAATACCTCTCATATGAAGAAAGGTTCAGAGAGTTGGATTTGTTCATCCTAGAGAAGAGCAGGCTATGGGGACACCTCATTTTGGCCTTTTAGTATTTAAAGAGGGCTTATAAGAAAGATAAAAAGAAATTTCTAGCAGGGCACGTAGTAGCAGGACAAGGGGCAATGGTTTTAAACTCGAAGAGGATAGGTTCAGATTAGACATAAAGAAGAAAATTTTTAATTATGAAGGTGTTGAGATGATGGAACAGGTTTCCCAGGGAAGCTGTGCATCCACAACTGTGGCAACTTGTTGTGATATTGGGCACTCG
>NW_010412356.1:0-2813 GCF_000710305.1 Buceros rhinoceros silvestris
CCCCATGACAAGGGGGTGCCTGTGAAAGAGGAATCATGAGTATATTCCTGATACATAACACAGGGGCAAATTCTTTCTTCTCCATTTCTTCTCACACAAGAAACCATAATATTTTTCATCTGGAAATGTTTGCTCTAATCATTCAAGAATCATACTTCTGTTGGATCTCTGTGTCCTGGTTCTGGAAGTGCTCTTGGAAGTGCTGACTTGAAAGGTACTTACAGGGCTTTGTTACTGGTATATATGTTGGAGTTAGACTGGTAGTTCTTGTGGAACTGTTTCCCATTTCTTGCAGATGTCAGTACATTCAGCTGCCTAGTCTCAGAATGGAGGATATGACATGGCTCATATTTGTCCTTAGTTTCTGGGTTATGTTCTCTAGATGGTAGGTAGCTAGATTTTATTGGAAGATGAATTTAATACTGTTTTTACATCTCATGGAAATTTTTCCACCCTGTGGTATGTATTTATAAAATTAAAACCAAACAAAAAACTATAGGGGAAAATGTTCACCTGCCATCAAAGGCAGTTGGATAGGTATGGGAAGGTTTTGCCAAAATATTTTTACTTTCTGGCAGAAACCCTAATCTTTTCTGTTTTCAGCTTTTCACTGACTATTTAATATGTTTGTTTGTTTGTTTTGTTTTTGAAGAAAAGCAGATACTTTTGGAGGAAAATTTAGTTTAGGAAAAATCCTTAAAATAGCAGATTCGGTGTATAATTTTCAGCTAGCCCTATATGCAGCAAGGACAAAATAATAAAACTTTTACAACAGATTCCACTAATGGTACACTTCACAGCTTGTGAAGTGACAGGTAACTACTATGCATCAAACAACATGTATAATTATTTTCAGTGAGTTGTACTTTGCCTAAATCAATTTCATCCTTACGGGTTTTCTGTGTAGAGTTAATGTAAACCTGTCATACAAGACAGTTCCTGCTACTCACAGCCACCAGAAAATATTTGCTCACCACTTAAAACAGCCTAGTTGCTGTTTAGTTTCTCAGAATATGTAAAGGATGAACAGAGATTTGTTTGTTCCAAACAGGTGAGTGCAGAGCTTGGTAACCCACTAGTTTTTAAATTTTATTGGACTGGTGCAACATCATCAGCCGTGTCATGTAGTAGTACTGGATAGAACTAACTAGGCATGATGCCTTGCAGTGATGACTCATCATTCTAAATGACATGCATTGCTGAAAACAGCCCTTACAATTAATGTGTTTTTCAAACAAACTGCAGGGCAACTCTTCAAATGGTTAGGGGAAAATAGGGACTAGTTAGAAATCAGCTCCTAACAATAAGAATACTGAACTATGGAGGCCAGAGTGTGAATTGGCACACACAGAGTTTGAACCCACAATTCTGCATATATACTACCAGAAAATGTACTTTCTCTTTAAATAGTTCTATTAGTAGCTTGAAAAGGGCTCTGAGGAGGCAAAAAGAAAGGAATATAAATTTCTGTTTGGTTACTGGAAAGAGGAGGAAGGTTAGAAATTCTCCGAAAAGTGCAGAAACCTCCATGACTTTCTATGACCTCAGGGGAAATACAGACTGTGCCTCCCACAGTTCCTCCCAGGCTCTTCCAGTTCACTAGTGAAGCCTAGCTAAATGTTCAGCTGGTGTTTACTTAGGGAATTAATAATTTGCTTAAAAATTTTCTAAATTATGTCGCTTAAAAATGGTGTGAAGGCAAGGGAGGTGAAATAGTGGCTGCCTGCTGTTGCAGGTGATGGGTGTACTCGTATTTACAGTACATGCTTGAACCTATGCAAAGTTTGTACTGCAGAGACAAAGGGAGCTCCTGCTGAGAGTAAAGCTGAAGGAATGGAAGACCTGACACTGTGCTACTTGCTGATGCTCTACCAGTTATTACAGTAATGTTGAACAGGGCTGTATTGTTCAAAATGATAATACTGGAGTGATTTTTGCCTTACGAATGTTTCATTGCAGTGCAATTGATTATGTTATGTTCATCTTTCCTTCACAGAAACAAGGTTCTCTAGAAATGTATGTCTTGAGGATAGACTCTGGTATTTTTCTGAAAGTATATATATATTTAAGATTTACACTATGCTTTATATTTAAGATTCTCACTATGCTTTATGAAAAAATGTCACTGAATTTTACCTGGGTACTGTGGAAACTCTCAGTTCTTCTGGTGTGTTTTCAATTCTATGTAGCTAGTTTTTCAACTGAGACAGTCATATTACCCCCATTAACGTTCAAATCACCAAAGATTCTTTTTTCTTTCAAATCATACTCTTAAGTGAACTTTGTGAAGGCATTTCTGTTTCCTACTTCGTGTATCATAGTGATCCAGAGAATGCTATTTCTTTATAAAAAGGATATCAGAAAGAAAGACATCTTTCAATGCTGTGAGTGTTACCATTTACAGTAAAGGCAGAAGAAAAGATTTCCTACAGGTTTCTGTTGGACTGTTTTCCTAACTACAAGGACCACCAGTACTTATTAGAACATTAATGTACTCTGTGAGTCACTGAAAATGCAAAATGTGGCCATCAAAATATACTGGAAATGGCAAAATCGGGACATTTTAAATTCAGCAATGCTTAAATATGGGGTACAGGAAATGAGGAGCAAGTTACTAGAAAAAAATAAATAACATTTGTATTCCACTGCTTTTTGTAAATTAAGGTCGCATTGGTTTTGCTAGTTCTTAAGTTGAAGTTTGACACCTTGCAGAGGGGTAATAAATAAAATGCATATGTCCTGTTAATTGACACACCAGTAAGGCCTGAGCTATATTACTTCTTTTTGGAATAAAATTTCCAGGAGGAGGGAAA
>NW_010412356.1:2946-9942 GCF_000710305.1 Buceros rhinoceros silvestris
AGACTATATTAAAACAAGCCCTTTTCAATTTACACCAGTGAAAGACAAATATCCTCATCATTGTCATCATGGCTTCGCTTGGCGGATGAAGATTTGGGAAGGGCTTTAGCCACACTTACTGCAAGCGCGCTGATGGCTGAAAAGGCCAATGCGGGATAGGCAAGACCGGTTGCAAAGAGCACAGCGGAAGGTCTCCTTGGTTGGTACAGTCGAGGCATGGTTCTTTCTGCGCTGTCTTTTCTCCTCGAGACTGATTCTACGTGTGCTATCAAAGGAGGCAGCAGCGTTATGTATGGTGTATCTCCAAATCTCCCGATTGGAGGCCAGGGTGGACCACTGATGGTGGTCAATATGGCCTAGGCTGAGGTATTGTTTCAGGGAGTCCTTATATCTCCTCTTTGGAGCTCTTCTCTTGCGACAGATCAGCGCTGCCTCTGAACAATCCTAAACATCCACTGGACTGACTACATGAAAGAGAGAAGGCTACACTTAATTACCCATGTTACAGCAGTCCACTTTTGACTTAGCTCTGTCTGAATAGGCTTTCTTAAAAGATGATTTGGGGGGTATAAACATATATGTTTTCACACTCATGTAAACTTTAGCACTCACAGAAGCTTTTCCACACAAGCTTGCCAGGGCAACACCAGCTGTTACTAAGGCCTCCTGTGTATGCACAGAGAATTTCGTGCCAATTTATGTGTTATGTGGTGATTTTCAGATGTGGATAAATGACCAGGAAAGATAAAGCAATTCTGAACAACGTGCAACATTGCTACATATGATGATATCATCCCAATCTCAGTAAATGTCTCCAGAGGTTACAGGTAGTTTTCTGGATCCTATACATGACTTAAAATATTTTTGCATAGTTTACACAGAGTATGAATCAAATCATGTAAGACTTATTTATATAAAAACTCAAGCTCATGTAAATACCATTGGCATTGCCTGAGGAAAGTCTACTTGTGCAAGTAAATGATGTTATGAATTATGCATAGAGCTAGACTATGTTAAAAATCCTGTTGTTGCTTGGATCTTCCATGCTAGTCAGTTTCTTTGTTTATCTTAATAATCTTACTTCTTATACTGTGAAGTTGTGTGGACAGAGGTTGTAACTTTATTATTTTTTTACAGAGCTCAGCTTAATGAATCCACCACATATAACAAGAATAAGTAAGGTATAGCACAAGAGAATGTTGTTCAGTAGCTGAAAATATTGTAATTCTTCTAATATGAAGTTTTCAAGAGGACAAAATCTAAAGATTGCATTGCAAACACATAAAAAAGACCAAAATTCTGTATTGTAAATTGCATATTCAAGTATACTGCGATTTGAGTACAGAAATTACTGTGTATATGAAAAGTATAATTAAAAAAAATACTCCTCCCTTTCTTCAAACTGCTGATTCCTAGAAGTCCACATGATGAAATAAATCTCTTGAGCTCACATGTTGATACTTTACATCCAGCCGTCTGAGAAGCTTAGTTAATATGCCAGAGTTCCCTCTCAAAAAAGAAAAGAAAAAAAAAAATTATAGTCTGGTGAATTGTAATAATAAGGATGGAAGCTGGAAAACTCATTAACATAGAATGCAAAGGAATCCTGATTATCCATGTAACACTTTTTATTTTGCACCAAATGCAGTGATACTGTAATCTTCATAATTTTCTCATAAAATTGAACGCATTTCGCTCATAAGTGCATCCTCCTCAACATAATCTGAAACATCTCAGATTTTATTCACAGCTCATTGAGAAACATAAAGGCCAATTACAAGTGAGAGTCAAGCTAAATAACAAAAACCCAATCTATACTGAGTGAACGAGGCTGTATACTTTTTATTACAAAGATATAAAAACAATTTGATTTAATCACTTTGAATTACTAAGTGCTGCCAGAAAAAGTCAGAAGAGCATACACTAAGGCAGTGTAGTTTTTTCCCTGAACTGCGTCATGACTGCATAGTTATTATATTTTTATGCAATATTTTAGTTACTGTTATGAAAAAGGCACTTTAAATAAGGTTTCACAAGAAGAGCTCAATTACAGTTAGAGTGATACATCACTAATAAATTCTACCTGTTCTTCTTCAGTTTGTCTCAGATGTAATTTAAATTAAAAAAATTAAAAATCCAAACAAAACCCAAACATTCATTCTCCATGACTTTTGAAGTACGTACAAAAGATTATGAAACCAACAACATGCTGTTTCACCATGGTTAAACATGTCAAGGAAATATAAACAACAGACCTCTAGATTCTCTGACAGAAGCTGGTCATGTGGCTGTGAAAATAGATACCATCACCTCCACAAGCAGAAAATGTCTCTAGCAGCTACTACCTGTATGGCTTCCACACTGGCAATGGGCTTGTATGTTATTTCTTCTACCTGAGTGTCAGATGCTGGCAGGAATTCATACTTAATACCTGGTCCTTCTTCTGCCATGAACTTAAGTATTAGGCACATACCAGCACGCTCTATAGGAACTTACACGTGACTGCATGGTGTTTGGGTAGCAGCTTTGCCCCGACCTGTAGGTTTTTTCCTTTGATACTGTAGTAGTATTTATACTCTAACAGTATATAAACATATTTAAAGACATCTTCCACTTTAATATCTTTAAGGGATTTAAGATTTGTGTTTAAAGAATGTCCTGGAATTGCTTCCTTTTGAATGCGAAGAAAACGTGTAAGGAGCGGTCATTGGGAGCAATGAGGGACTTCCCATCAAAACAGCCACCACAAGGCAGCAGCACCAGGGCAGAGAGCTACATGCACTGACTTATACCTTTGTATTTTTAAAAATGGACGATTTGGTCCTCAGAAGAAAAACATTCCAGACTAGAACTGTATTCAATAAATTAAATAAATAAATTCTACTATAAAGTTCTGTCATTAATCTCTGTAACCAGCCACATGGCTTTTGGTGGTGGGTCTCTGACAGCAGTCACTTTGAAAGAAGAATAAATCTTCTGAGAAATCAGAGGCCTCTTTAGGAAGAAAGGGTACCAGTATGGAGGAGGAATGGAAAAGGGGAGGAGTAATGGATACAAGTAACTCCTGGGGAGATTCCAACTGGACAGAAGAGGAAAATTTTTCACAATGACAACAACAATCAGCCACTGGAATAATCTCCCCATAGAAGCGGTGGATTCTCCAACACTGGGCATTTTTAAGATTCAGCTGGGCAGGGTGCTGGGCCAGCTCCTCTAGACCATGCTTTTGCCGAGAAAAGTTGGACCAGATGATCCTTGAGGTCTCTTCCCATCTGGTATTTATTGATTCCATGATTCTACTAATGTGTCACTGAGGAACAGATATTTTTTTTTTTCACCAGAAAGGACTAATAGTTGGAGAGTCAATACCTTAAAACATTGTTCTTCATGGAATTGTATGTAGCAGTTGTACTCCTGATTGCACAGTGACAGGCTGACCTTAAAAAAATAATTGAATGTTGCACAACATTAAGGATTTGTCAAGTGCTTTAATAGGTTTTGTGAGACTCCAAGAAGCCTTCATCAGCCCTCCGGCCCTAATGATTCTGAATGGATTGGTTAATGGGGTATAAAATAACAGCTATTCCAAGGAATCAAAACTATTATAGATGGCAAGTAAATAATTTTTTTCATCTTTTCCATATTTTTTGTTCCTGCCCCCCCCCCTTTTTTTTAACATTTTTTGAACTTCTGAATGGATTGGTTAATGGGGTATAAAATAACAGCTATTCCAAGGAATCAAAACTATTATAGATGGCAAGTAAATAATTTTTTTCATCTTTTCCATATTTTTTGTTCCTGCCCCCCCCCCCTTTTTTTTAAATATTTTGGAAACAAATATGCCTGTAAAATAACTTTGCACAATGTAACTTTGCCTGGTTTTATAGCATGGCTGGTGAGCTAAGCCTTCATTAATGGATAGGAAAAAGTTGGTTATTATTTCCAGACACTTGATTAAGGAACATTCAGCCACTTTAGTTTGAACCAAATTCCTAGCAATAATCCAACTCTCTAAGACCATGCTGACAATATTCAACCTAAGTCTTGCACAATTATGCTGGCTATTACCTTTCTCTTTCCCACTAGGTGTATAGAGAGCTGAAAGGTAGAATTAGGTTTAAGTTTTCTCCAGATGAAGATAGTGAGGCTAGCTTTAAAACCATTCTCAAGAAAAAGTGTCCAACTTTTCCCCCTAAACAAGTACACCTCTTCTTAAGGCATATACAAACAAATTTGCCCGCAGAAATAATAAAAAAAAAAAAGGTGGGAGGTGGTGGTTGGGGAGAAAAAAGAAAAATAAAAATCAATGTTGTAACAAGTCAGTCCAACTCCAGATGCTCTCAGGAACTTTTGGGGGCATGCAGAAATGTCATTGTGCTCATTAAACTCCTAGGCAGCACTTTCATTTTCACTGCAAAAGCTGTGCTGACCTTGCCAGTCCATTACACTCTAACAAGGGTCTCTGCAGGTTCACAGTTCCAATTATGACTCCGTTTATAGGACCCTAGCAATAAATACAGTTTAACTTGCTCCACTGTGGGCTGCTCTTTGCTTCTGCAGTTGTCAAATAAACAATAAGCTGCAGGTGGAAACTCAAATGCCTTTTTCTTTTTCCTTTCTTTTAAAAGTGGAAGACTGGAAACACTTCAGCTAACATGGACCTAAGATTCACGAGCAGGCTTTTCCTCTGGGCTTCTGTTGAAACAAATCAGTTATTTTTGGCTGACATGAAAACTTTGTAACACATATTAAACAGAAAAACCTAAGCAAGTTATATGTGCATAGCATAGCTGTACATAGAGTGTGATAGCATCTCATTATTGACCAGTAAAGAGAAGGGAGCAGGTAGATGGGTCTGCACTGTATTAATGAAAGTATGATTTTAAAAATTGCCGTCAAATTTTGAGAGTGTATATGTGAAGGAACTAAGACCTGATGTCCTGTACTGTGGTCCGAAGTAATGTAAAAAAATTTGACTGTAAGATTGATATCCTTTTTTCATACCTAAATAATTAATTTTGACCCTAAAATATTCAGAATTGTTGGCTATGTCCACAAATATCAGCAGGCAGAGTAATTTAACTGAGGACATAATAACCGAGTGGCAAAATTTGAGTGCAAAACTAGCATCTGCAAAAGAGACCAATCTTACGAAAATGGGTAATTTTCATTCAGTACAAAATATTTTGTTTGCTTATATAAACATTTTACACTGCCATCAGAATAAAAAAGAACCATTTTTATGATGGTTAAACTACAAGGAGTATGTTTTAGAAAATGTGACTGTGTTATCTCCTAGCAATAACACCTTTTTTTTTTTTTCAGAAAGTGCCTTTAATACAAATTTCACATGTACTTAAGCCCTTACAAAATGCGAATAAGAGTTTAATGTGTATTTCAGAAGCACCAAAATGTTTAGGAACATTGTCTCTCCCTAGTTGCCAAGAAAAACAGAGAAATATTTTTGTACATATAACAATTATTAAAATAAATCTGCATTATACATATTTGTATTGCATTCTAAAACAAATGGAAGCACCGATAAAGTTGAAAAAAAAAAAAGTAATACATGTGGCAGAAATACTATGGAATGGTCAGCTTCTGTGTATTAAAAAAAAAAGCTGAAGAACTATACTAAATCAAGTATACAACATTTACATTAAAAATGCCTGCCATCAATCCTAACATTTCTTCTGTAGTAGAGGTGCATGAATCACCATGAAGCTCATCAAGCAAAGATAACCCATAGCATAGTGTAGGTGCTTAAATTAGTTTTTAGTCATTTTTAGAATAAGAAAACATTGGAGAATGTCATTAGTGGGAACTATGAATTAAAGGAAGATATAAGCTCTTCTCTATGATACTGGTTGTCAGATAGTATGTGTTAATGTACTAATTCCCATGAAGAAAGTTTGGATAAAGCTTTATAAAGCTTTGGAATGATTTCAATTTCCAAACAAATAGAAATGCATACCTGTGAGAATACTTAAATACCAAGTGATTACACTGCTCCAATTTTTTGTGTATTGCAGTTTTGTGTCTAGAATTAATATATAATTGCTATGACTCTAGTCCTACAAAAAAGTGATTGTGATGAATCTAATACCAGTAAAGTTCAGACTGAATAACATTTTAATTTTTTTTTTTACAAGGGGCAGAAGAATTTCCAGAGTATGTTTGCTTTTATGTCTCTTACAGATGCATTCAACTAGTGATTTATATAAAACTTGCATATGCAATTTCTGAATGGTCATCACATTTCAAATTTGAAAGGTCTAGAAAATGCAGTATGGTCACGCAGGCAAATGATTTATCTTCTTGACAGGTATGTAGATTGCTTGCTTATAAAATGCCTAAGATTAATAGTCAGCCCTACAAGCTCTATGTGATCTGACATGCTATTTTGAAATTCAATCAATACAGAAATCTGATAAATTAAAAAAAAAAGGTGTTAAAAACTGTAACAATATTCCACCACTGCACACACCCCACACACCCCTCCACACTGCTCTCAAGCATGCTTAGTGTTTATATCAAGATCATTTTGAGTTAAGGATAAATATTGGCATAGGAGGTAAAAGTGCTAGAATGCTTCCTTCTTCTATTTGTTAAAAAAAAGCAGAATAAACTATATCTGGAGGTAAGAACATATAGAAAAAATATATACGGAGAAATTACAGCACAAGAAGGACATGAACCTGTTGGAGAGGGTCCAGAGGAGGGACAGAAAATGATCAAAGGGGTCAAGGACCTCTGCTATGAGGACAGGCTGGGAGCATTGGGGTTGTGCATCCTGATGAGAAGGATGAGGACAGTCTTTTTAGCAAGGCCTGTTGACAAAGAACAAGGAGTAATTGTTTTGAAATAAAAGACGGAAGATTTGGACTAGATATAAGGAAGAAATTTTTTACAATATGGGTGATGAAACACTGGCACAGGTAGCCCAGATAGGTGGTAGATGTCCGATCCATGGAAACATTCAAGGTCAGGTTGGAC
>NW_010412357.1:0-6046 GCF_000710305.1 Buceros rhinoceros silvestris
GGCCTTAAGTTGCACCAGGGGAGGTTTAGGAAGAGTTTCTTTACAGAAAGGGTGGTGAAGCATTGGAACAGGCTGTCCAGGGCGGTGGTGGAGTCCCCATCCCTGGAGGGGTTTAAGAGACGCGTGTGTACGTGGCACTGGGGGACATGGTTCAGCGGTGCCCTGGCAGTGCTGGGTGTACGGTTGGACTCGATGATCTGAAAGGTCTCTTCAAAGCAGGTGATTGTGTGATTCTCATCCCTTCTGTGGAGAGAAGGGGTGTCTAATGAGACACCAGAGTTTGCCTTCTTCCTCCTAACACCTCCCAGCAGGACTCCAGCGTGCTGCAGAGCCTCTCTTGTGGGTGGGTGGCTGTGTTGGAGTGGGTTGCGGTGGCTGCAGGGCTCTCTGGTACATGGACTAGAGCCGGCAACGCTGCTGCTGGGCCGCAATGGCACCGATAAGGTGTAGGCATTTAAAATGCTTTTGTGGCATGATCCTGTTATATTCTATCCTTTCGACTGTTTTCCTCTTACGTTCTTCCCACTTTTTGGTTCTGAAAGTGGTTTAAATGATTATTTTCTTTTCCCCTCCCACTCCCTAAGCTGTTTTGTACAGTGGCCTTTCTCTTTCTGAGGAGAACCTTTCTCCCAGTCAATAGCTGTTTCTTCCTTTCTAGGCAGTCCGTGGGGTCTTTGTGCAAGCAAAAGAACATGTTTTTATGATCAAGTGGCATTTTCTGTTGAAAGATCTTGGAACGGTGGAACAACATGGAATAACTGAATGCTTTGAGATGTGTTCAGATTATTTTAGCTCTTGGGCTTCCCGTTAGACACTGATGGTATATCTCATGTAGTAGCTTCGGCTTCCTGATCTCCGTGGCTGCTGCTTAAACATGAACGATGTAAACTTCTGAGTATCTCTGTATCCTAAAGCAGAAATAGATCACCGTGTGTTAAAGGGCGATCTAAGCTTTTCTTCTCTCTATAGTTTATGCCCCACGTACGCTTGCATAAACACTTGCATAAACGCTTGCTTGTGTTGAATCACGTTGAGGTTCTGTTCTGACTCTAATCAAGTGCACAATTTCCTTCGGTTGTGTAGAGTGTTCATGTGGGTAGAACCGATGAGACGGGGTTGGTAACTTCTCAAAGCATTGCTGTTGGGGTGCAAGTGACAAGTCAGTTCATACTTCAAGATGAACTGTTGTCTTCAGCACAGAAGTTAACTAAATGCTCCTGAGGTGCATTTGGAAGGCAGTTGAAATATTACGTGCAAATACACCAAGAAAATGATTGTGAAGATACACGTATGCATCCTTTTGTCTGTTTGCTTGGTTTGTGGTAATCTCTGGCTCTACCTGCGGTGCATTTTGTAATTTTAGAGTAAAATCTCTTCAGAGCAGGGATGATGTGTTCCGTTTTGATGTGGCAGCCATTGTGCTGCTGTTGAAAATGTTTTGCAAGTAACAATAACATATTTCGTTTGGAAGACAGATCTTACACTTTTACATTCCTCCCATTGAGTGTTTCAGATTGACTCTGCCTGTGCTTTCGATCTGCTGGCTCCCTGTAGCACACGAAACATGAATGAACTCCTGCAGACTTACTGAAACCATGAGGCTCATGTTCTCCGTGCAAAAAATGGGTGTTTTGGTCAGAAAACGTAGGTGGCCATAAGGTTAGAACAGGACAGAGAAGAACAGAGGTGTGCTATGCTATTAACTCCTGATGGGTGATTAAACCCATTAAACAGCAAAAAACCCCCCAAAAGACAAACAACAAAGCCGCCCAGATGGTAAACATGGACAATTTCTGTTTTATCTTACAGCCTGACTTTTTTTTTCTCTTCCTTTCCCCCCTTATTTATAAGCTGTAGTTATTTTGCCTTCTGACTCGACACTTGCCCATAATTACGTGTGTGTTTTGATTTGTGTCCGCTGCCTAAGGATTTAAGTACAACTGCGACATTGCATCCTTAAACTAAAATACACGTGTGCACAGTGGGTTTGTTGCCAGCTCGTGCAGCCCGTGCCGCTTTCTGCAGTGTCGGAAGAGATGGGCTGATGGCTGGGTGCCGTTGTTACAGGAGTGCAGTCAGTGGGGTAGGTATGTGGTACGGTTAGTTGCCATGTGCTTCTGCAGCTTGTCATACAATGCAGAATTTGTCCTAGAGAATCATCATGAGGATGTTGCTGTCACTGGGCTGGTACATAACAGACACGTATGTAGGGCGTGCACTGGTGCTTCCTTTCTCCATATGTGTGTGTGTACAAGGGAAGATTGAGTTTCCATAATTGGGTCCCCTGTGGTGTCTGGATAATATGGTAAAAATGCAGTTTGGCCTGATTGGTTGAGCTAATACTTTTGGACTCTTTCAGCCCTTGAAAGTTCAAGCTGTTAGTATTTAATATTAGCTTACTGTTACTGCTTTGTCTACCCAGGCCCTGCCTCTAAGAAGCCTCTTAGCTTCAGAACAAAAGGTAGTAAAAAGCACAGCCATTGACATGGAGTTTATAATGCAGTTTATGTACGTTTTCATGCTGTGGTCATAAAACCGGTTACTTGCTGCTAACGTGTTTCTTTTATAACAGATTAAAAAAGCTTGGCAATAGAGATTGCTCACAGTAATTATTATGAAACACATAACAGCATTTCCTGGCTAATTTTCCTTCCACAAGAATATCTTACATTTCAAGTTCAGTTTATTTTAAAATCTGAATCAGTCTTCTGCTAAATATTCTCTCTTCTCTCAGAAAGTATTTAGTTTCTCTGCTCCTACAGTTTTATTTTCCAGCTATTTGTACTCTTAAAATCTATTGCTCTTGCCTTGTTTGCACAAGTGCAGTAGCAGTTTACCCTGATTTCCTGAGTCAGTATAATAGTAATTTGTGTACTGTTCGAGCAAGCTTTAGAGTGTGAAAGCTCACGATACAGTCAGGCTGAATAAAACCATTTCGGGTTATGTTGTGCATTCACGTCACTATTATGCAACAAAATTATTACCTGTGGCATCCTTAAATCCGTTTTGAGTTCAGTAGTGTTGCCTGCTCTTCATACAGGATGTTCTTCGTTTCTGCTGACAGAGCAGAAAGTGGTGATGAGCTCCACAATGAAATGAAATGAAATTATATTCCTGGAAGGGGCAAAAATAGTGTGACTTTTCACATCACAATTTTTGACCACCACCAAGTACTGGTGAAAGTGGACTTTACATTTCCGAATGGTCAAAATGCAGTTTGTCCATGTTGACCTATGATTTTCATTAAATGGTCTGACTCTTGCCGTATTAAATGTGTGTGACTGTGTTAGTGGTGATATAATTCATCCCTTTTCTTTGCTCTGCTTGGTGTTTGTTGAATAAAGTGACAGCATTTCTCCTTTGAGCCTTTCTCGTGAAAGAAGCCTGGCAAATGGTTTCGTAAACAAAGTTTGTATCCTAGCTTTCCTCTGATAGTTCTTGGGGTAGGCATGGAGTTGTCATCATCTGTAACATCCAGGCAGCTTTGAAATATGAGAATAATTGAGAATTTTGAACTTGTATGCTGTGGTGATGTCATTGGGCTGATGTCGTAGCACGAAGTGGCATCAAAATTCTACTGTGTATACTATATAATTCCATGTAATATATATAATTCAACTGGAAATAATCCTAGCCTTGTGTCAAAATAATCAAGGGTCGTATAACAATAAAATAGGCAGTTAGGGAGATGGGAGGGGAGGCAACACTGAATTTTCAGTTACACAGTAACTGCAGCAGAAGCTTTGGGGTGGATGAGACCAGGAGACGAGGCTGCGATAGGGAGACACACAGAGACTTGAAGGGCAGGACTTTCGATTTCAAGGCAGGCTCTGAGTTATTTATGGGCTTGGGCGATGACTTTAGCAGCTGTATTTTTTATATGTCAGGGGATATTGATGTTGGTGACATGGGGAGAAAGCTCCAATGTTGCAGGCTTTGAAATGTAGGTGAGTTTAAAACGGGAGCAGGTATTCTGTGTGGAGGCCAGTGGTGTTGAACTGGGTGACCTGACTAGCATTAGCTTGTTCAGCCTTGTGAAAAGTTCTTTAATATTTGTCCTGGAAGGACAAAACGGGACTAATATGGGCTTTTAGGTCGGTAATTTGGCCTAAGCTGCCTAACTGGTTGCAGTTAGAAATGCGCTTAACATTGGAAAGTTGACCTGGCCATAGCCCTGTTTTCAGAGTTTAGTAGGAGATTTACAGACTAATAAATGAATTCTATGATATGTGTTCAGGCTGGCCGCTTACAACACGTATCAGCATGTCATGTCATTTTCACAGAAATATCACAGTGATTTTTGACAGGATTATTTTTCACAGTGTTTGTTTGTCCCTGGGTTGGTGCTGCTCCTTGTTTGCTGTGCGTTGGCGTCTGACAGCGTTCTGCAGTCCGTTGGTAACAGTGCGGGAGCTAAGGCCAGGAGAAGGTCTCTTTTGTGCAACACTCTGATGTCTCAACCCCATATTAAGATCTAGACTGGCTGCTGTTACGTGACACCAGCAGGTGACTCCCCTGAAGTCAGTAAAATAGGTGAGGAGTAAACGGGGAGAAGTTTTCATTTTGGTAAGAGATAGTTGGTTTTCAAGCTCCAGTGGACCTTATGAAGAACTGAGCTGGTTTCTGGTCTTTTGAGCTGACAGCATGGATTTGTCCTGTTTTCAGTTGCCTTTTTTAGCTTCCAGCATTTGCTTGTTGGTTTAGTGGCCTTGTACATCTGCTGTATGGACTCAATGTCGAAATAATATTGCTTAGTTCTACAGAGTGCTTGTCATCTCTGGGCTCTCAAGTACATTAGAGAGGAGGCTAGTGTTAATCTGCCCTTCCATAGCTGGAAAAACTGAGGCGCATGGAGACCTTGCTCTCCCCAGGCAAACGTTATGGCTCTACCCAGGGCTAACGTTACTATTTCCAGAGCACTAAGACTCGCTTGGGCCAACTTAGAGTCCCTCCTGGGAGGTCCTCATCTTCCCGCAAGGCTGTGATCTGAAGAGCCAAAATCCCTACTGCCTGCAGAGAACAGCTGTTCTGTTCTGTATGGTTAAAATTTTTGAAATTACTTAAAATATGTGACCAAAGAAAATGGCTGCACTTCTGGTAAACGTTGGCCAGTCATTCTGGCTAAACTTAGCGGTGGCCAAACGCATCTCTGGCTGTGTAGTTCAGTTCATCTAATGTTTTAGAGAGATGGATGGTATTAACTTCTGAGGTGGTGAACAGTAGAAACGTCCTGCTTGAAGATGCTGTTGTAGATAATCGTAACTGCGGCTTGTGTTCTGTATGTAAACACAGTATTTGCTGTGCTGTGAGCTTGAACCTCGATGTCCTCCTCAGGTGGAAAGCACAGTACACCTACCGTGGTGATCTCTGAAGAGCTGTTTCAGAGTCAAGTGAAATATTTGAGCTGTCTGCCACCTTTTTGTACTATTTTTTTCCCCTCAAAAGCTCTTTTTTTCTCCTTTGTTGCTCCTAGTAAGTTAGTCAGCCTGGGAACTGTGAGCAGGCTTTGGCACCTATGAATTTCCAGGACAGAGGGGAAGAGTGTGGGGAGGGAGCAGAAGTTAGGATAGGGGCTGTTAGCAGAAACAGTAATTATTATTTACTGTTTCTGGGGCACAGGGGAGCTGCCCCAGCTGCCCGTTGTCCTCTCGTAGGGACCCTCTATAATCCATACCTGTAAAAGCTTCTATTAGTTTTGACGGTTAGTCACTGACCGATTTATGTAAGTCCAAAGACTCCATGTAGAGTGCGTCCCTCACAGAGATCCTGTGTAGCACTTCCTTCGGCTCCAGAAGTCAAAATATTTTACAAAATGGGCTGATTTTACTGCCAAAACTGGCAATAAAACCTATTTCCTTGCCTTTTTCTGGTGCCCTACTCATTGAGCTGTTCATTGTTTTGAGTACTTATTCACTGCTCAGTTTGGACATTTTGATGTTCCTGTGTCCTGAGGAGAGGTGGCTGCTGCAGTCATTCTCCCCTAATACAGAAGGGCTTTGGAAAGATACTCAATACGGGACACGTTTGTTTGCTGGGTTAGCAGAGC
>NW_010412357.1:6226-7949 GCF_000710305.1 Buceros rhinoceros silvestris
TATTCCTCGCACGACATAGGATGCCCGTGACTAAGTCTCACTTGACTTACTGGTTTCTTTTTCTTGCTTTTCTATTTTACATTAGGAACTTGCTAAGCTTCAATGTCCAAGCAAAACCACTGCAGGGAATGTTTATATGTACTGTCATATTATGAAAATGATGCATTCCTGGCACACTTACCAGAGAACAAGGCTGTAGTGGATCGCAGAGCCGTGAAATGTGTCAAACACAAATGAAAAGGGTTTAAGGAGTCTGCTGTTACAGGTTCAGTTATGAAGACAGCAAGTCAGACAAGAGAAGAGTATGGGTGGGCTTGTTTCGTTTTGTTCAAAGTCCTTCTAGCAAGAGAGCTGAGAGTCAGGGTGCAAAGGAACTTTTTGTGGGTAGGAAGCTATGGGAAGCTAAGTGCATAAATCTTACAAGAGAGCAAGAGGTGGAGATTTGGGACTAAGCTGTTGGGGCAATTTTTGGTCTTTTTGAAAAGCTCGTATGCTGCATGGTGAACCTCTCGGAGGACTCCATTCTCACTGAGTAATATGGCTGCATTCCTTTGCTGCGCAGATGCTTAGAAGCATCTTAGAAGTGGACCAAAAGAAGAGGAGGAATTTATACATTCTGGTGGCTAAATAAGTTCCACCATCCGTTAGAGTTGGACAATGCCATTCTAGTGTAGACCTCTTTGAAGGTCAGTTTCTTAATGCACTTGCTTAAATCCCTTTAGACACATACAGCAAGTCATGATGTGTAAATTAGGCTTTCTTACGTTTGCTTTGATTCATTCGGAGCTAGTCCCAGGTAATTCCCTGATACCCAAATGATTCTACATTTGCATGACTTCGGAAGGTGTGACAGTGCACAGCTCAGCACCATGCTATGTACCTTCTTTTTTTCCCCGGACTGGCTTTTAAGTAGCTACAGGGTGCCTGAGTGAAAGGGTTCTAACTGAGCAAGAGCATTTGTGCAAGAGGCTGTTTTCTTTCTTTTTTTCTCTCCCCCCCTCCCTTTTTTTTTTTAACCTTTAAATCTGACCTACAGCTTTTATTGCTGTTTGCGAGCTCTTCAGAAAGATACCAACCAGGCTGTGAGCTCTAAGGGTACTAGAAAGTGAGAATACCTTTTGTATAATGATCATGGATTTAATTGATTGGATTCTGAGCTTGGTGCAGTCCATATGCAAAATTCCCATTTCCAGCAGCATCGAAAATGCAGAAACAGGAGTTAGTGCAGTGGAGGGAGGTCTGTGAGGAGTCATTTTATTTCTGAGTGCACTGCAGGATAAATGGAGTCGCTCTTGCAAAGACAAGTATCTAATGCTGCCTGGAGCCCCACAGGCTGCCGGAGATCTGGCTCCCCAAAGCCTGCATGTCCAGCCATAGCTTCCTAGAGTGGAAATTCTGCCTCACATTCAGAGTCTGATTTCAGCAGAGGACAAGGAGAGAGAGGAGAGCAGTGGGGTGGGCAGTTCTTCAATACTGCCAGCACTGCAGAAATGATGGCAGGAGGGAGTGTGGCTGTGTCCACCCGGGGCCTGTCCTAATGCCGCTTGAAATACTTGTGGCTTCAGCCGATGAGCTTAGTCTGGTCACTGCTCTTTTGCTGTGTGCTGTGCTGTGGTATTGTCGGTGCCAAAGTACTGCTTTTCAACATTTTGGGGTTTTTTAATGGTCACGTGGTGTGAACAGAGGGAGTCAGCACAGCGGGTGTAGGTTTGAGTCAGTTCAG
>NW_010412357.1:8037-15955 GCF_000710305.1 Buceros rhinoceros silvestris
GGACCGTCAGCTGCTGTGGATTTTATCTGTCAGAACAGGACAGTCTTGCCGCCTTCCTTTTAGGGGAACAGGCTCGATTACAGAGTTTAAGGTCGTTGTTGGACGGAAGGCCTATGTCAAATAAGTTAACATCTTTGCAGTGTCCTTTACAAAAATACTTGATTAAAGTGAGTAGGAGTCTTACGGAGCATCTTGAAGACTTACTACTAAGTTCTGTGTGCTCTTGCCATGGAATCTTGTTCTTCAAACAACTTCTGTGTTTCATCTGTCTTGCTGCTTTCTTTAAATGATGTGCGACTGCACATTAAATAAAGGGTACTGTAGGTTTTTCTTTTCTCAGACTGGTGTTATGGATGCTTGTATTTCTGGAGCTTTTGAAGCTTAATAATTCCATTATTTGATTTTTGTCCTCCCTCCCTCCAAGGATGGGATATTAAAGACTTATGCTGGAGAGCCTCTGTGTAAGAAAGCACTATAAGGAAAATAAGAGCAAAATCACAAAAAGCATCTTATTTTGACTTTCAGAAGGTTAAAGCCAACTCGTGTTCAGGTAAACAGGGAAATGAAAAAGTCATTCTTGGCTAGAGTGCCTCATTTTTAGTTAACTCAGATGTTACTGCACTTTAGGCAGTTTTATTCCAGCAAAGGGTGTCTGTCCAGTAAGTTGTTAAAAACAGGTGGAGTGGAAGACTCACCTTCTGGAAAAGCTGTAAGTGTCGAGGAGAGTCAAAAGTATTTAAAAATCTGTCAAAATCAGTCAAAATGGAGTTTAAGAAGCACTAGTTAGGTGAAAACAATTTTGCAGGATTTCTAGACAAAACCCGTCTTTAGTAAAGTGGTAATGTTTTAGATGACTAAGCTTGAAGAATATTTGATACCTCGTTTACTTATTGTTCAACCCAGTTGTTTAATTTTGGTGTTTTTTCCCAGTCTAATGAAAAACAATTACTTTGACTTCATTGCATGATTCTTGTGTTCGGAATCTCAATAGATAATATTTTCATTGGAAAAAACCTGCAGACCAGTGGGTTTTTTGGGTAGCATTGATATTTCTGAAATAATGGCTAGAATTCTGTGTGTCATTATTTGGGGAGCAGCCTATTTTTATACTATTCAGAATTTGAACTGTTTTTTACCTTGAGTCTACTTTACTCCCTCTTGCTAGGATGTCTCATTAATTTAGGAGATAGTGGAATTTATAATTAATTCATTATCCCATGGAGGGTTAGTAGGTAACGTTTGTACCTTTGGCCCACGAGGCTGTGGGATCCAGAGCAGTATTTTGGCTGTCAAACCGAATGAAATCCCTAGCAGCTCCGGGGCATGTGGAGGTTTTGCTTCATTTTCCTGTGATCGGTAGGTGAGAGGGCAAGAGAGGAGCATTATCTTGGCCAGGTCTTGCCAAGGAGGACTGATGGGAAATGGCGATTGTGGTATCGAAGGTGGCACGTGTGTCTCACCAGATTCACAGAGAAGTGTTGCTTTCACACACCTGGTAACAGACGACGCTGGTCACAAGCTGCTTGTCACTGAGGACCGCGTAGTTGAGCCCTGTATCGGCGGCTGCAGTAGAGAGGGTTGGTCCGGGGGGTATCATGCTGATACTCGTATCTTCTCCTCATCCTGCCATTGTATGTGTGGCTGTCGTGCACTTTCACAGCGCCTCGGTGGGTCAGGAGGGTTGTGTGCGGGTTCAGGAGCCAGCTGGTAGTGGGCAAGGTCAGCTCCTTAGTTGTAACCAGGGGAATTATGGCTCCTTCAGTACAGGGCACCTGCACCGGTGTTAAAGTGGGTTTGTGTTTGACGGGACTTTGTAGCCAGAATGTTTTTTAGCCTGCATGGAGCTCTCCTGTTTGAACAAGAACTGTATGCGTGGGTAATGTTTTGTGCTGTGTAGCTTGGAAAAGAATGGGTCCCTTTGAAGGTACAGCGTCGCAGAGGATTAGTGAAGATGCTTGAGTTACACTAGACCAGTACCCACACAACCCCCCAAAATAGCGACTTGAATATCCCTCAGTTCAATCTTTCTATGTTTGCTTTTGAAAGCTGCTATCTATCTGTAGGAAACTATTTGCACATCAGTTATGCTTGCAGGTTATTAAGGCCATAATCCAAAAAGTCAAAGTGAGACTGTTTAAAAAACATAAAATAAATCAGACTATCAAATGCCATATTTATTTTTTTAGCCTCGTAGAGGAACAAAAAAATCTTAAGTGAAGCCCTGAGATGTTGGGACTGTTCGGCCTGTCAAAACTCTCAAAAAGAGCTTCAGCAACATCTTTCGCTAGCACTAGACACAGTATTCCTCTGAGCAGACAACACAAATGCAAACATAAAACCTCGCCTGCCTTTGGTAGGCTGGTTGTGTCGGTGAGGAGATGCCTCTTGGTTGAATCCAGACTGAGCAGTTTCCTGTGAGCAGGTGAACTCAGCCCACGTCATCTTCCTCGGTAAGTCTGTTAGTGAGCTCGTCTGCCAAGGTCTTTTTCCTTTTAAGCTTGCAGGCAGGATTCCTAAAATAGTACAAACACAAACAATCCTCAAACGTCTCTTAAAATGATTTCTAGCAGTTTAATATTTTGCAGACAAACTCAGTTTCAGATTTTCAGGGTCTGGAGATGGGTTTTGTTTTGCTTTGGGTTTTTTTGTGTTTTGGGTTTTTTTAACATTCTCCTTGCGTGATGTCTTTGGGAAGCTGCAGTGTTGCAAATAATGTAAAATTCTGAGCCTGTATCTATCTTGGAAGCAGATTCTGACTTTGTTTGGTACATGGTCGCATCAGTGAGTGAGAGGATTCGAACACTGAGTAGAGTATGGCCGCAAGTCAGTACATCGCGAGTGGAACAATTGGCTGGATAGGAAATAAAGAGTTAGCTAACTACAGTGCTGCAGGCGATCTTCCCTGTTTGAAAGCAGTTTTCAAAAACTGCTCGTTTACATTTTAATCGTAAGATGAAAAGTCAGCAATAAAATTTCATTTTTTTTTTTTTCTTTTTTCCAAGCAAGTTTTGTTTAGGGAACATTTGGCTGGGTGAAATGTACAGCAGTAGGAACAATATGGGAGTTTCCAAAATGGTGGTGGTGTTTTTTATCCTATATAGACCTTCAAGTCAGGTATCTAACAAATCATACACCTTTAAAACAGCCATAAGATCTGTGGAACCAGATTGTGCCGGTGACTCTGGTTAATCTCACCTGTTCCCTGTGGGGCTGCGCAGGGGTGACAGTGGGGTTTTGGGGCAGCAGCGCTGGGCATTGCCTTGGCTACTGATAAAAGGCAGTACTGCGTTCGTGATGCAAGACCAGGTTACTCAGTCTGTAACTCCACAGTGGCTTTGAACAGACATGAACCTGCCGTGCCTCCAGAAACTGTCTTGCAGCTTGAGCCCGAGTGTCTCTTCCTGGGATCGGCTCGTGTGTTTCTGCAGCCATGGCGTGGACAAGGTTGGGTTAGACCTGAGCCCACCAAGGGACCTGAAGGGCAGGGCTCTGTTTTGGCCGGACCACTTACCCAGCCCAGTTTGGTGTAGCAGGTGGGCAGGTAAGGGCCTCTTGGAATGAGTCTTTCAGGGGCTTAAACTCAATATGAAATGGTTCCAGTTTGCAGCTGGGATATGGCTGCAGGTTTCGAGCACCTCTGCTTACCTACTGTGTCTGTACTCTCCGCAGTCTGTTGACAGGTTCTTGTGTCTTGATTCTACGAGATGCTCTTCCAGGTCTTCCTACAGACACAGAGGCACATTTCTGCAAAAAACTTGTGCCTGGGCCCACTTTCTTGTTAGAAAGTGCAGAACATTGTGGGGTACTGCCCTGTCTGGTCTGGTTTTCTTTTTTAAGTACAGACAGCAGTTTGTATTTGAGTGTAACAGCAAAAGTTTGCTGGACCTTGTTAAGCTGGGAAATGAGATGTCCTCATGCAAGAATAGCAGAGCTTTAGAATAATATTGAAGTTCATTATTATATTGTTTAAAACAAAAAGGGGTATCTGTGATAAATAATTCAAAAGCAGTGGAAGGCAGTGATGTAAATCTGAAGTGGGCAGGTTATCCATTCCTGTTTTATGAATAAGTGAATTTTTTTCTCTGTGTTTTATCAGTATACCAAGCTGGACGTGGTGGTGAGTGTAAGTAATTAACATGCCGTCTTCATGTCCTCAGTCTAGTACCAAGGCGCTGTGTTAATATTGCAGTATCATTAGCCTTGTTGTTTCTAACTCATACCTTAACAGGCGGTTTCTGGAACAAAACTTCTGGTCAAACCAGCCGTGTGTCTGAGCTTCATACTTGGTCCTGGTGGTGTTTTGTCGGGGTGAATTGGAGGTGTGTTCTTGAGGAACCGTGGAGAAACCCAAACTATGGATTGTGTTGTTACAGAGGGGAGTCTGTCCATCTGTATCAGTACTCAAAACCCAGAAGAGCTGTTAAATTACAAAATACTACTGGAAGGCTGGGAAATCTGACCTCACGATAGACTGTTACCGTTTCGTGATAGAGCAGAAGCTGTTACCCAGGAGGGGAAGGCTGTGATTCAGAGGAGGATCATCACGGCAGTCCCAGTCGAAAGCCTGGTGTGGGTGCATGTGTGAGGGGGAAATCTTCAGTCGAGTAAGACCACAACGAAGATGGGTTGAACTCCTTAGTTTTTATCCTGAGCTTGCAGTAGAATTGGGCAATGCAGAGACTAAGCTAGACTATTGTGTACTTGTACCCAGTGCAAGTTTATGTCCTGTAGTTTTTTTTCTACTGGTATGTTTAATCTCACCTAAAAAGATTGAAGATTTTTTTTTTCAGAGTCTTGAAATAGTTCATGATAGCCTGATTTTTCCTTTGCTAAGGCTTGTCTTAAAATACTTTATAAACTCAGTAAATGTGAATAAAAGTAACTTTATACTTCAAAAATGTATTTCATTCATTCAGATGACCTTCCAATAGCTTATTTACAGAAGTCATAGTGATGCTTTGGGATTTTTGAAAGAGTTTTTCTTTTCACTTGTGGTTTGAATGGGCTCGAGCCATTTCTTTCTCCCAAGGAAAATGACCCTTTTGTTACCGGAGTTTTATTAGTGCTGGTAATATGTGATTATAGTGATATGCATGTCATGGAACTACGGTTCAGGTGAAAGAGCAGGTGCGTCACAGCACGTTTTCCTTGACCTGAGGATGCAGTACGTCAGTCGAATCGGTTCCCGTTAAATAGCAGCAACCTAAGGGGAACTTTATGCTGCCCCTGTAGCCTTCAGCCTTTCTTGTGTGTCAGAATGTGCCTTCCCAGAGGCAGACAACTCAAAAAGCAGAGAGAAATTTTCCATAGATTTCTCTTATGGATATTTTGTACTTAAAATCCCATTTTAAAGCTTTTTATCACACATACTTAACAAATAAATATTTAAACTAGTCACAACAATGATTTTCTGAACTGTCCTCAAAATAGTGGCAGAATTTAAGGGAACGATTCTAGTTATTTCAGACTTAGGGCAGGCTGTAGGCATTAAAAACAAATGCTGTTTAAAAAACACCCCCCACACCCCAACCCCTGGATTTGTTGACAAATACTGTACCAAACAGAAACTGTTGGAGAAAATTGAGGTGCTGTTGTGGCACATCTGCAAGATGACTTCGATGCCTTCCTTGCAAAAATGTGATGAAATGTTTTGCATCCAGAGGTGTTCCTGACCCTTGGTTCTGTGTGACAACCCAGAATTGGGCTTTTCAGGAAGGGAGTCACAAGCACTGATGCTAAAGCTGTGGTCAGTTTTCTTATTTATTCAGAAGTTAAGTGAGACCCTGAACTACCACTGTTGTTCCCTCCAGGAATGTTATCCTTTGTGGGCTAATGGATTTTCTTTGAGATAACAATGTCTGGTGGGTTGGTTTGTAAGAGAATTTGATAGCAGTCAGACGAGATATGTTGTGGAGCATGTCGGAGAAATGCCTTAAAGGTAAACTCACTAAACCCCTCTGTTAGTTTGATACAGCATTTGGTGTTTGGAGAGCCAAAAGGGACAAAATCTTTTAGTAACCGAAGATGGACTATCTGTGAAAAGGGGGAATTTAATCTGTGTTTCACAACGAAAGCTGCGTCCAGGATCTGGCTTCGATCTGATTTGTGTGCTTTGTTCATGTTTCCATTTCGTAGGCTGCAGGGGACCAGTTACCTCCAGAACATACTGTCAGCCAGTGTGAAACAAGCAAGATCAGGACGATAAAAGCCGGAACTTTGGAGAAACTTGTGGAGAACCTTATGACAGCTTATGGGGATAATGATTTTACCTACGCCAGTATCTTTCTCTCGACATACAGGGCCTTTTCTTCTACTAGAGAAGTACTGGAACTTCTCCTTAACAGGTAAGAACAGTGTGCGATGGAAACTGAGCCATCCATGATAGGAGGGTGCTGTCAGGAATGTCGTCCATTCCTTTTAATGGACATGGATTTAATCACCCAAGGGACAGATGTCAAGAATACTGCAAAATTCAGAATTTCAGCATAGAGTGTGTCAATGTCTGCTGCCCACATCCCAGCTCTCATTAAAACATAGTCACCATGGAGGGAAATTGTCCCGTGTCTGACTGCTAAGGAACCCAACTGGGACTGACGCCGGAAATTAATATAGCTTCCCCCCACCAAAAAAAATTGGGACGCGTGGGCTGTAAAGTCATACATAAATTTGTTGGATACTGGTATTTTCAGACCTAGTTCTCCTGCATGGGGGCTGCTGATTTGAAACAGGGATTGTACAAACATGAGAAAGAATTCAGTATCCCCTTTTAGTACTTCACGTGAATGTGCTGTCTTAAATTTTTGCAGACAGGTTCGCTTAATGTTATAAGAACAGCTTTTATGGTAAGACTGTTAAGTCATGTCTGCTGTATCTGTATAAATTCTTAGAACCTGCAACTTCAGTTTTCTCATCCTGAATTCTGAGCCCTGACATGGCCAGAAGTGATCTTATGTTGAGAGTGTCGTTTTTATTGTGTTTCAAAATCAGGGGCCGTATAGAAACAGTTATTCTGGCATAGAGTAATTAGAGCAGAGGAGCAGCATAAGAACTGCAAGGTTTTAATTTTGGCTATCCCACTAGGAAGATAAGGAAGGACGTGGATAAGTTATCTGTGCTTTTTTGTTGTGCCTTGAAGGGAGTGTAATACCACTTTCTGTGTGGGAGTGTTGTGTGGCTCAGTTAATAAAGCTGCTGAACGGCCCAGCTGCCTGGCCTGCTGGGATCGTGTCCTAGCTGTGGTTGCTCAAGTGCTGGCCCTTCACAGCCAGGTAAGAAGTCAGATGAGGAAAGAGCAGGCACCCTGGGAAACAGTGAGATCTACTCCTGTGAGCTTTACCTCTTGGTCTGTACTGGTTCTGACGCATATGGAACAAAGAGCCACAGATTTGTAGGAGAAACACACAGTTGTATGCACATAGCTTGTCACTTTCAGCCACTAATGCTTTGTGTGCGATTTATTTTACTTGCTTTTATAAAAATACATTTTTAACTGAAAAATTTGGAATAAATAACATGGTAGCCTTTGCAAGGATGCTTTCCCAGAATGGCTCTTTTAAGTATCATTCCCCTAACAATGCAGTGGTTGTTGCTTTCTGGTGGTGCCAGATGACTCCTTTGGGCTTCTTATGTATTAACTGATGTGTATCTGGTGATATTTTCTTTCTGTAATCAATGACAACTTGCAAGTAGCTCAAATAATGTGAATCGGTCAGTCAGAGGTGTACCCAATGGTACACACCTCGCTTTTCAATTAAAGGCTTTTACGGTGTCTTAAGACAACTGACTTTTTTCTTCAAGTGCACTCATATATCCTGCTTAAATGCCCGGAAAGCGTCTTTATGTGCATTCCCCACCCAGTTCAACATAGCTGAAATGTGTACATAACTAGTTTGTAAGGAATTTCATTTGAGCATCCAAG
>NW_010412357.1:16030-21053 GCF_000710305.1 Buceros rhinoceros silvestris
AGGAATGACCAAGAAAGTAGGTGTCCTCTTCTAAAGACTGTGTGCTTGTTACTCACTGCATCGCTGACTGCCGATTGAGGGAAGGCTCTTGGGCTGGATTTGTGCACTGCTGTGTCCCTGTGGTCTCGGAGAGAATGAGTTCCTGTCCTGTTGGGTTTTGGTAATGTGCTGGCATGGTGGAAGCCCTGCTTTAAGGAGTGACATTGTCTGGTAGTTGGCTTTGAGAGTAGGAAGGGAGAAAAAGTGAAGTTTGGATCCTGCAGGTTTGCTTCAGACCAGTAGCCTACAGGATATTCATGGTAGTGTCTCAGGTGAGTTTGGGCAGCCTGGTTGTTGAGAGCAGCAGTGAGTCAGGAGCGTGCATGACTCCGAGGAAATCTGCCCTGCTCTCCTCTGATGCTGCTTTCACGAGGTGAAAGTGTCAAAAGAGGGCAAGAAAGCACAGGGAAGAAGTCTCCATGAAACACCACTGGTTTTTCTGAGCCCAGTTCTGACCTTCCTGGCCTGTGTACCTTTTGGAGCAAGTCAGGTGGTCTCCGTCAGAGGCAGGGCACGTAGGCTGCCTGACAACGTTATCCCCAGCCTTTCACCATCAGTGATAAGAGTCCACAGGAAATCCCAGGAGGTCACCACTTCCTTCCCCTCTCGCAGATCTTAGGAGCATCGTGTTTAAAAATCTGTGGATGTTTCTCTTGGCTTTTTGAATATCGTGGATAATGTAGAATTTTATGGCTTGGGAGGAAACATAGATGAAATTTAAGCTGTAAAAGTTAGAATGATTTATGTGCAGTGTGGAATATGGACTTGTGAAGAAAAGCAGATGTTAGAAAGAAAAATGAAACAGAAATAGGTAGTAGTTGAATTTAACCAGTTTTCAGCTCTACATTATTGTAGAATAAGTAGCAGGGTCTGCATTTCTGCAACTTTCTCGTTAGTGATGTTTGATAATAACACCAGTGCAGAGACTGAAGTGGGTGTCAGTGCATAATCTGTGTTCTGTAAGTACAGTATTTTGTTTTCCAGTGAAGTAAAAAAGCAATGAAAAGGGTGATCTCTTTTTTTTTTTTTTTTTTTTTTTTTTTTAAAAAGAAGTAAGATTTTGGCATTTGTCAATTGTAGTTTCATGTGAAGAGTTTGAGCCCTGTTCCTTATTCTTGGTGATTCAGGTTAGAGAACCCTGGGACTCTTGGAAAAGTGTCCTGGGAAATCGAGGTGTATGGTATCACACGAGGCATATGCAAAGGTTTAGGTTGGTAATGAATTAATCAGAATATTTTAAGATAGATGCAGTTCCCCCTATTTCAGTCAGAAGATTCTCACTGGATTTTTAGTGCTATGCTACTTGTTATAATGGTCTTTAAACAGGCCCCTTTGATAACTTCTGTCTTCAGTATGATCAGAGATGCACTATTTGATCTCTCAGTAACTTTTAACACTTCTTGGAGAGTGTGAATAAATCTGTTCTGTTTTTTTGTTGCTGTTTTTTTCCCTCCAGACTTCAAATTAAGCTTTTGCTTTTTATTAAGTTTGAAAATTGAGCCCTATTCATTCTTTTGGCTGGGTTCGCCCTGTAAAGGTTTTCTTTTAACATAGAGTACAAGTCAAACTAAAAAACATCTTGGGCATAAGCTGGCATGTTGAAAAGTGAGGGAGATAACTTGTATTTCCAAAGCTATTTAAGAGTAATTGGACATCCACTTCCCTTTAGTATTCATGGAAGTTTGGTGTCTCCGTGCAGCAGACAGCTTTGAAAACCTGCCAAGGCTTTAACACTCTGCAAGCTGGTATTTTCTTTTTGTTTGGTAGAAGTGGGTAGGGAGATTTAAAAGAAAAAACCTGGTTGGCATTTTAATGTGAAAACACTTGATGGAGGTTACTGGAGAGAGGAAAAGGAGACCAGCTCCTTCTGGCCTGTGTGTGGGGATACAGTGGGATGCCTACGCAGCGATCCTTTGCTGTCACGGGTGCGCTGTGGGATGAAGAGGCCGGGTTCCTCGCTTCCGTGTTTTATTTTGTCCTGGTAATCATGTTCCTTGCAGCGGTGCTTGAAAGTGGGGCCGTGCTGGGGTTGGCACAGGTGCAGATAAAGGAGCAACTGTTCCCTGTCTCTAGGAGTTTATGGAGCAGGGAGCAGATACTGTTCAATGGGAGAGCCAGAGCTGCATAAAGACAGCGAGAACCAGGTTGCGGTTACATGTCTGGTTCATTCCTCCTGCTGGAGGATGGCTCGATAGGGGCTAGAGGAAGACGAAGGTAGAAAAGGAGTCGTTTGGTCCTTTGGTAGCAAAGCAAGGCTTTTTGGGACAGTGGCTTTCTATGGCATTTGGCTCACTGTTGCTGCTGTAGCATCTGTTCTCTGTTGTTTTCCTGTGTACTCAGCTAAAGAGGAGATGTCATTTCCATGATTCTGTGTGTGCGTAAGTCAAAACACCTTATGATTCTTTCTGACTGTCTGTGCTCCCAAGTTGCAGTGCTTACAAGCCTTGCCTAGGGCTTCATTTGGGGCTTTTTCAGAGAATCACCTTTCCTTATTATTTCCACGTTACTCAGAGAGTGTTTTCCTCTCTCCTCTTCTTAACAGAGATACAGGGGTGCATTTTCTACTCTATTTTAAATATTCAGTACTACCCATTAAATTCCTGTCTCATTTGCTTAATCAGTCCCTTTGAGTGGAGTCTATAACTTTCCAAATGCCAAGTGAGACTAAAAAGTTCTGTGGGCTACAGGATCCTTTTGTTCCTCATGTCTCTTTTTGTATGCAAAGCATTCGTGCAAGACTGGGTAGTGAATGGCTCATTTGTCCAGGGCCTGGTGAGAAAAGAGCAGTGCAAGTCTGCAGAAATGTTGCTCTTTACATCAGATGTGTCATTAACTCCTCCTAACCCGTATTTAGTGACCTGTTGTTCATGCAGAGCTCTTACGTTGAGAGACAGGCAGAGGTTTACATCTGGCAATATATGACAAAGTGTTAGATACTTCTTCAGTTTTGTACAGAAAATTGCCTGCTCCTTATTACCATGTTATGGATTTATATTCTAAAAATCAGCATGTCTCTCTAGTGGGATTTAAATGCAGATGCCTAATGTTCTGCAAATGCATATTTTATTTCACACAATACTGGGGCAATGACACTGTGAGTCATCTCCATAAACTTGGCTCTAAGAATTAATAGCAGGTTTTGAAAAATGCATATAAAACTGTAATTCTTATTCAAAACCTGAAGCTTTCTTTGCATAATTCTCCCAGCAGGGGAGAAAATGTCTTTTGTCTGTTGGCCAAGATGTGTTTTAGACATCTCACCTAGCAGATGGCAGTGGGGGGTGAAATCCTCTCTCTTTAGCAACAGGAGAGGAGCAGCTGTCATAGCGTGTAACATACATTCTATCAGCAGCATGTCTCGATTCTGTCCTGGGTGATCCCCACTGAGAAGGGGTCAATGATAGTTCTCTAAATATCCCCCTTACGCCCTTTTTTGTATCTTTTTGGTAAGTGATTTACTGGTCTGTGAGAGGAAATAGTGAAACCAATGGAGTTAAATCAATAAAAATAGGTTAAACTCTTACACTTCAGCTTGGCAAGGTGTTGGAAGTGTTGTTCTGATGGCTCCTCTGTTGTATTCCATCCTTGCAGTAAAGCAATGGGAAGTGTCACAGGTAGTTAATCACATTCAGGGTATGGCTGAGAGAGGCCAGGTAGGATTAAGTGGTGAATTCGGGCATAACCGAGAGTCGGAAAGAAGGTATCTGTTCAGTTGTACAGCTTCAGCAGTGCTGATCCCAATAAAGAGAGCACAGACAGGGTGTGAAAATGCTTGCGAGACTATAGGAGAAACCACAGAAGCCATTGATGCACCAGAAAATTTCAGAACAAGATTGAGAGCCGTTGTTGTACCAGCAGGGGTTCCTCTGTGAGTGCTCCTGTTGTGGGTTGCTGTGTTATTCAGCATGTTTGGAAGCATATTCTTGTCCCATTGTCAGTTTAGCGAAGCATATTTTTCTTTACGTGTGTGGGTTAGCTCTGTGAAATCACAACGGCAAAATGGTGTATCCTGTAGGTACCTCTAAGAGAAGTCCGTAAAACCTGATCTTAGACTTCTGCTGTCTTACAGCACCAGCAGGACTGTTTCAGGATACCTGCGAAGAATTCGGGCCCTGTAAAACATAACTTTGCAAGTTTGTATGTATGTGCTTTGCCTGTTGTTGGGTTTTTTTTCTGGACAGTTAAAAAGCTGAGATGTCCAAAGCCTTTGCCACTGATGTGGGAACTTGGTTTGGGTGAGAGACAGTGTATTGGTCAGACTCAGCTGCTGCGGTCAAGCAGTCAGGATTTTGTTCTCAAGCTTTGCCACAGATAATGCGGCAAAAACTGCAGCGAATAATTTTTTTGTTATGGCTGCCTGTGATGTAGTTGGAGCTGCCACTGCTTATTTTTGTTGTTTGAAATGTTTTGGATTAATTTGTTACATGACATGACGTGAATGTTCTGGACACAAACCGAGAGCCCACTGTATTTTCTCTGTCTCATGTCACCAGGCTGTGGTAGCACAAAGACTCACAGAGGAACTTGCTCTCCTGATGTTGAGATGAATTGCAGGTACCTGAAACAGTTGAGTACAGAATGGGTAAAATCTGCTTGCCTCATTCTGGACTGTGAGTAATTGTCCACCTTCATTAAAGCTGCCTGTGAGGAACCCTGACATTCTTCCTGTAGCTGTAGACATGAAACAATAGGCACTCCCCTTGAAATGCAGTGTGGGATCCTGCGTTTGAGGCACAGCCTCCCCCTGGATCGGCAGAGATTTTGCTTTGCACTGTTGGAGTTTTGCCCATGGTTTCTTCTTTCCCAGTGGCATTTTCACAGTGCCACAGGCCGTTCCCACTCGGGACAGCTGCGTCAGTAGCTTCGGCGTGAGTGGGCACTGGCCGCCTAGAAAATTGGTGTGAAATCACACTTGGAGTTAAAAGGAATGACAAATACTGGAGAAACAGGCGCCGTATTGGAGACTGTGGCTGCGTTCCAGCCG
>NW_010412357.1:21106-28065 GCF_000710305.1 Buceros rhinoceros silvestris
GTTGGGAATAAAAAGGCAGAACAAATACTGGAGAAACGGGCGCGGTATTGGAGACTGTGGCTGCGTCCCAGCCGTATTGCATGCTGGAATATTGCTCTGGGAGAGGACGAAGTGAAAATGGGCAGAAAGAGTCCTGGAGCTGCGAGCAAAGAAACTGTTTTTGTTGATTCCTCCTGTGCACAGGTTGCGTCATATAAAAAACAAATAAGGTTGGAAGATACTGGCTGTCTCATTAGGATTTTTTTCATTCCTAAATGAAATAATCTTCAAGCTCCTTCATTTTGCTCAGCTTTTAGATTCCATATGTATACTTTGAGCTAGAAACATGTTTTGGTTGTTTATGATAACTGTGTATGAATTATGCTATTTGGGCTTTTGCTTTTATTCAGTAGATATTCCTTTAATCATCCGTCTCCTTTTTCAGGTGTGGAAACCCAGAGATCTCAAGCTGTGAAGGTGATGGACACCAGAATTCCATTGAATCTAACCTAGCACTCAGGACGTAAGTTGGTTTTGCACGGTACAGCGAGCCCCTGCCAGGACTGGGTGTTGGGGGAGGATGTGGGCAGCAGAGCTGTTGTTCCATTGGACAATTCACAGCTCTACTTGCTTGCTTAAACAAGCTTGTGTGAGTATCAGCTGTCTGGTAACAGATCCGATAATCTAACCCGGAGAGCTCCCCATGAGGGAAATTGTCTCAGGATTAAACTTCAGATAAATCAACAAAATGCTGGCCTAGATGTTTAAACACAGTAGGCGTTTTTGTTTCCCTGGCCTTATCTAGAGCAGTGAATGGTTATTGCTTAGGACTGGTTTTATTGTGCGTTACAGCAGTGCCTGCAGACCAAAGCTGAGGCTGTTTCAGGCAACATGTGTGTGCATGTGTCTTCTCCATTAGCGCCCCAGTGATCTGCAGTGTTGCTTTTAGAGTGAAATCTAGGTTCTGAAGTCATCCTAATTTACAAGATATTAGCGAAGCTGGTTTGAAATGCAGTTTAAATGGGGAGGACAGAGCTGGCATCGTATGAAACCGTGTTTTATCTTTAGACGTCGAGTGTAAAATGCGCCTTAGGCCACCGGTGTTTGTGCCTCAACACCTGTATGGTCTGTGGTTTGCACGCGCTGGGGTTCAGTTCTCCTCACATCATGTGAAACCGTGTTTTATCTTCAGACATGGGGTGTAAAATGTGCCTTAGGCCATCAGCATTTGTGTTTTGATATCTGTATGGTCTGTGGTTTGCAGGCATCGGGGCAGGAAAAAGTAGCTGTGTCATTATATTTGATGACAATACGAAGATTCTTGATTCTTGCCAGTGTTACTGAAGGTCCCTTTCTGTGAATTTACTTCAGCTTCCACCAGATAAGAAAACCTTAGATTTTTTTTTTCTTTTTATCAGTGCACTGATTTCTCAAGGTATAATTGAAGAAAAAGCTTTTAGTTTCTTTTTGTTTGGAGACGGAAGAAGAATGTGATCTTTGCTATCATGAGAGACAATCCAGTAAAGACCGAGAAGCACCCTGCAGAATTTTCATTCCTGAGATTCAGGCAGACTGTCAATTCAAATCACATTTGGGGTTCCTTCCCGCTGCTTCCCCCCGTGCTTTTCTGACAGCTTGTGTGTTGAGATAGGGGCGTTTCGCTTCTGGCTAAGAATGGTTCCAAACATCCCCAGTCCCCATTAACATACTGGATACCTCCCTGTCCTCCACTGTCTGAGTGGAGTGGTTAGAGGGTGGGGACGCTTTGGCTTCTGTCACCCATGTGGAAACTTTGATTTAACCACCAGAGATAAATTGGTAAAAGCTCCTTGGCTGTGAGAGTTTCAGTAGCTGTCTCTGAAAACACAATGAATTGTGCTGCTTGACTGCAGAAGAAATGTGGAGCTTAGTTAATGTCTGCAAATGTTACAGGATTCTTGAAGGCTTTAGTTACAAACAGAATGTTATTGCTTGTTAATTTATGTTTTTAGTGTTAGCAAAGCTACAGGCTCTGATGATCTGGGCTGTTCTGCTTGCCCCATGAGTCTCGACAAGGGAGCTCAATTCTCTGAGTCTTTCCTGGCCGCCGTAACAGAGAGCTGTCAATGGTTTCCTCCCATTTTGCCATGAGAACTCATCAAAGAACAGCAAGTAGTTAAAACTTGATCACAAGCACCAAGATGACGCTGTTCTGTAGTGGGCAGAGGCAATAACAGGCAGCCAGTTTGACCTCCCCCTCTCTCAGTTAGTCCAGCCATAAAATAAGAGCTAAAGCAGTACCCTTCCTGCAGAGCAGATCCAGGATTTGTATTGGGGATGAGGAAGACAATTTCACCAGTCTAAATCATGGTGGGATTAAACCCTCAACTGCCTTTTCATGGACTCAAAGGAGCTTTATTATGAGATGGAGAGAAAAGGGGTGAAAGTAATATCGATGTTCGTGTCGCTCAGGCTTTTGGCAAAGTGCATCAGGTTTTTGTTACTGCTGTAGCTGAGTGTGCAAGTGAGATAGTGTTTAGTATGGGCGTGTTTGGTTTATTTATTTATTTATTTTTAATGGAACTGTTTTCCTACTGACATACACATAGTTTATCTCATACCCCAGCCTAGTTGCTTCCTGCTGTGTCAATGCCATCTTCCCTCTTGGCACAAATCATCGTGGAATGCCTTTGCACAACCAGGATGGAGTCTGTGGTTCCGTTCCTGCCACAGCACAACTTCCGATGGGTTTATCTGACATAATTTTCATTAATATAGCTGGCACGGCTGATTTTGACCCTTTGGCCCTCATCAGGTACCTTTTTGTCTGAATTTGATACCTGTTCCCCAACTACTTATTTATAAAAAGCTCAATAGCAAGTTGTCCACAAAGTAATTTGTCCGGGGTACTGTTTTACCAGAGCCTGTATAAATGTGAACCCGCACTCCTACCTTAAAAATTTCCACTGCTCTCAGTTGCTCTGGCTCCTTGTCTCTTAGGTATGATTAATGGTTATCTGGAAAAGAGCTTGGCTTTGTGGTCCCTCTGCAAAACATGTAGTTTACTACATGTAGTAGTTCAGGTTTTCTGTTGTCTGGGTCAATTCCAATATAGTTGCCATCACCCTCTTACAGAACAGAAACACAGTATCGTTGTGCTCTCAGTTTTATACCACTTGGAGAAACAAGAGGGAGAGGCAGCAGAGCTGTGCTATTTCTTACCATTAGCTCTGTATTTCTCAGATAAAATATCTCTTGGGGAAGCCTGTGGTCTGTGGCCAGAGTTGTTGTGCATTTGTCAGACTCGTGTTGTGGCAGTTCAGAGGCTTTAAAAATCTATGGTGGGGCATTAGGAATGCAATTTAAAGCATTTTGACTGATTTGACACCAAAAAAAAAAAAGCTACAGAAGTTAAAAACAACTGCAGGAGAAGAATTCATGATTGAAATATCTCATGGAGCTTTAAAGATGAGAGGGGTTTGTGCGAAATCTTAGGTATGTATGGGAGGAATAGTGTCATGCGTGGTGTACTGTAAAGCCCACAGGTTACTGCTTTCCATGCTGAAATTCTCTGTGCTTCTGTACCTGTAGTATCGAGTTGTGATATATTTGGAGAAGAAAAATGCCTAATGTATGTAATTTTTTTCATTCCTATTATTTTAGCATTGCACCAGTGTTCCTGTAGCTCAGAACCTGCAAGTACTATGCCAGGTCTTGAGTGCACTCATGGAACAGCATCATTTGAGAGACTCGTAGGAGCTCTAAGCCCACTCTTGTGGTTCCAGACTCTGGGTCTGAGCCAGCAGTTACTGCTCACATTTGCTGCAGTATCATATAGTGGTTACCGACCCAACATCACTTAGCTATGTTTGGAACATGCCTTCTAAGGATTCGTTCTGCAAGGGGATTTCTTCTGTTCACTTAAGCATTATTCCTACCATTTTGGGGCCACTGGAGTGGTCAAAACCTGGTATTTGTCAATGAGGATCTGACTTAATACTTAATTACGTTTAATACAAAATGTCTTTAGGGCTTTTTGTTATTATTGCCCTTTAATACACAGTTTAAACAAAGGTACTGCAATTTTGTAACTTCCAAAATACACGGGCAGTTTGGACCTTGGAGTTACGAATAAGCTCTGAACACCATCAAAAGTTTATTGAGCTTGAAAAAGCCTGCCATGCGTGACTTAAAGGTTTGTTTTTTTTTTCTTTAATACACAATTTAAACAAAGGTACTGCAATTTTGTAACTTCCAAAATACACGGGCAGTTTGGACCTTGGAGTTACGAATAAGCTCTGAACACCATCAAAAGTTTATTGAGCTTGAAAAAGCCTGCCATGCGTGACTTAAAGGTTTGTTTTTTTTTTTAATTTAGTATCAGGATCGACCTCAGCTTCTCATGTTCAGTTACTTGCTTTGCACAGTTCTCTCTGCTTTCTGTCAGTCAGAACATTTGTGATTGCAAGTAGCAGGAAAATAAAGTTCAGAAAGGTCAGATATTCCAGCCGAATGTCTGAGTTAGATGGACTTTGGCCTCTGTATTTCCAGAAATATAATGCCATGCCCCTCTTAAAGGTCTGATAAGAGAGTTGTGAGTCGACGCTCTATCTCCTATAAGCAATCCTTTTTGTTCTTCCCTGCATCATACACACAAGACTGTCTGGTGCTGTGTTGCAGTTCTGCCTGTTTTTGTGTCAAGGTGTGGCAGAGTTGCCTCCTCATCTTGGCTGGGTTGTTGCTGACCTCAGAATTTGCTGTGTTCACTACATGTTTTTAAGTTTAGGGCTTGTGTTGGCTTTCAAAATGAAAAGAGTAGAGGTAAGACACCAAGAACGTGACAACTCAGAGTAAAACCATACATGCATTAAACACAAATAAAAATTTTTCAGCATGGTGAGTAGCATTAAGAATTAGAGTGGTCTGTATGATGGTACACACGCATGAACTGTAGAGAATTTGTACTAGAATTCAATTATGGCTTCATTTTTAAGGGAGGTTGTATAGTTAAATGGAAGGGGATCAGCAGGCCGAGCACCTACTGCAGCTTGGTGACTTCAGTCCTCCTGCGGTGGGTGTGTATTGCCTGTTAGAAACAAGACGTTTGGTGATAGAGCTGATCACTGTGATCTCTCTTCAGAGCACTGGAGTTCCTCAGTTAGCTTTTAACTCTCTGTTAGAGAGTTGGAGTGATCTGTGAAATGACCTGTGCTGTGTTTCCCTCTCCCTCCTGAGACACGGTGTTAATTTTCATCTCTGAGCAATACACTGCTGGCAAACAAGTACACCCAAAGGGCAGATTCCCTCAACTTAAAGAGGTCATGTACTAAAGGAGCAGAACACTTCTTTCCCAGCAGACAGGCATTATAAGACCTGCCTGGAGCTGGCTGAGGACAGAGAAAGAACCATGAAGCCTTTCACGTATAAAATGTCGCAGCTGCTTGTACCTTTTGGAAGTCAGTAGCTTCACTGGATGCTGAGATATCCCGGAGTAATGTGAGGGTCTGAAGCAGTGCTGAGGCCATGTCACCAAGGTGACTTGCTAGGCTTGCGAGACCTGGAGAGCTGATGCAGCAGATCACACTTTGCAGATAAAAGATGCTGAGCTTGTTACCACGAGTTTAAAGGTTTCTGTCAGTGAAGTTCCTAGAAGTGATTAATTCCTGTTCAGCACACACAGAAAAATGTCCAGCCTGGCAATCCAGGCTTGCCTGCAGAGTTTATGTTCAGGGAAGACTACTTGAATGTTAACTGAATCTAGTTACTTGAAGACCTTGGTCAACAATACAGTAGTAGGAACCTGAGGTTACCTGCTAGAGAGGTTTTTCAGGAGGCAGACAATGTCTCCATATTAGTCCCTGGTGTTTTCCAGAGGTCTTACGTTGGTGTGTTTTCTTTAAGGATACCCTTTAGGCATGTTGGTAAATATAATGAGGAGAGGGGAAAGTGTGCCGGCTCCCTCTCTGCCTAGAAATAACTCTTGGTTTGTAGCTAGTAAGACTCCACAGCCAGGTCAGAAGTGTTGAGAAGGAAATGCTGCACCGTAAACAGCAAGCGCTTTCTGATTCCTACATTTGGTTTCATCAGAAGGGCAGATGCAAAGGAAGTTTTAAGGGCTTTTATAAATCCCACTTTAGGTTACATTTCTCAGGGATACTAAAGAGGAAGCAGTAGAACCAGGAAACTGATCTCCTGGTTGCAATATGAGGTTTCAGATGGGGATTTTAATGTGTTGTGGTTTGGTTGTTTTTTTTTCCTGGCTGCTTTGTGTACTCGGACCCCAGAGCTGTAAAAGGGAGGATTCTTACTGGAGTTGGACCAGCTGAACGAGACACAGAATCAGTTTATGCAGTACACAAAGTAAAAGAGCTTTAAGCTTTCAAACTCTATTCTTCCACAGCCCTAAGCACTGCCGTGGTTGAGTCCTGAGGCTTTTAAATCCTAAACGAGCTTGAGTAAGAGTAAAAATCCTTTTGAGCCTCCTCTTGGAGTAGAAAGTTTTGGTTTCCTTTTGCTACTGTCTTTGGTTTGCTGATTTGGAGTAGATTGGTGGTGCTCTCCGATGAATGACAGGCCTCAGAAAGCAATCAAAATACTTGGGGCTTTTCCTTGTTGTCTCGAATGTCAGCTCCTAGTTGCATCTGCTTTATGATCAAAATGTGGAATTTGTTACTAAAACTTGGAATGTAGCACAACTGAAAACCACAGACAAAACAACTCGAAGCTGCGTGGAAATCTCCTTTTTTTCATTCCATAGCAATTGGGTAAAACAGTTCCAGTAAAGAAAATTAAGTAGCTATTCAGTTACCTCATGGCATGTCTTACATGTTTATCCTCCTCCTCTGCTTTAAAATACCAAATACCAAAACCTTCAGTGTAACTCCGGAGGCTCACAATGTTTCTCACAGTGATAAATGTTGTCCCATGGCTTCTTGTGCATTTAGACCTTCCTGACAGAAAACTTGCGTTTTGTTTCCTACTGAAGATATGAGTCCTGCTGA
>NW_010412357.1:28172-28475 GCF_000710305.1 Buceros rhinoceros silvestris
AAACTGTACTGCAGAAATAAAACTGGTCCTGAAACATAGCTCCAAGAGAGCAGACACCAAAGGAATATGAGACAAGTGGAAGAAAATTGGCTGAAAGTATCTGATGCCTGGAGAATCCATAGAGGGCAGCAGTGAAGATGCATTTGGGAGAGCAACCATCAGCGTTCATTCCAGTAAAGGCTAAAAAAAGCTAAAACATCAACAGAAACCAGTGTGGTTACAGGAGCAGCGGAGTCAAACACAGAGCAGTATAAGCAGTGGAAGAGTGGGAGAGCACTGAAAACAACCAGAACCATGGGCGGG
>NW_010412357.1:28579-29902 GCF_000710305.1 Buceros rhinoceros silvestris
GGGGGGTGGGGGGGTGGGAAGAGAATTAGAAGAGCAAAGAAAAATAATGGCTGGCATCTCATTAAAACAAAGACCAACTAGTAGAGCTATTCTCTCAGTAACTTTGCACATGTCCCAACAAAAGCCCCACCATGTGCTGTTCAACCACTTCTGCTCCAGTCAAAGGCAGAGCAGATGATTGGCTCGAAGTCCCCAGTGTGTTATTTCTAAATGGGCTGGGTGTGAGGAGCTGTAAGGCACAGTGTACCTTCTTTTTCTCTCCTATTTCCCCTCTTGACTGAAATGATCTTGCTGGCAAAAAGCAGTGTCTGTAACAGCCATGAACTCTTCGCCCTGCTCTGGGGGACTGGGTCCATCCTGAACTTTGTTTATTCTTCAGCTTATGAAAGTGGCCATTGGCCAAGCCCCTGGAAACTGAGCTTGGTACAAAGAGCGTGTGAACAACATCAGTACAGGAACTTACCCTGTGGAGAGGCTCCTTCTGCCAAATCATTGCTGGGCTGGTAAATGCTCGTAAGAAAAGAATACCCAACCTAGTTTTTGGTGGTGGAGTCAGTGGGGATGGTGGTGAGTTTGTGATGTGAGTGGGGAGAAGGGGCATTGAGCAGAAGGAAATGCACGATCAGGGCATGGTGTTCCCCTGGCTGTGGAGGAAAAGAAAGGAAAATACTGTGGGCTTAGGATGGTGTGTTTGTGAAGAGAGTCTTGCTAGATGCATAGTCTGTGTTTCATGTTTGCAATGAAACCCGAAATCCAGAATGAGTTTGCATGTTAGTTTTTGGTTACAAATACTTTTTGAAGCTCTTAAATTGTCATTGCAGAGTTTCTCCTGTCAGCAAGCCTGACCAAAGAGCAGCACGGACAGATTTCCAAACACTCTAGTTAGAAATTCCATGTTGCCACAATATCAGGGAAAGAAACAGGAGAAACAACAGTCTAAAATGGACAGGACTTGTAAAATGTCATCTGTGGGGGGTTAAAAGTTAATTGAGTTTTGAGGAAAACACAGTAGAGTTAAGATGAGACACAGCAAGTGTGAGAAACTGTCTTTATTCTTTCCTGACCATGGGTTTATTCTGAATGCCACTGAGCAGCCGGGTTAAGCAGATACTGTTGTGGTTTCCCTACTTGCAGAGCAAACATGCCAGTGTTTGTATGCATCTCTGAGAGCTTTCTGGGTTGGCTTTTGGGTTCCTCGTTGTCTGCATGTGAAATCTATGTTCACATTTGTACTCCTCATGATCTCAAACTGAGAGAGGTCCTCCTGGCATGCTTGTTCCTTTCCATTTTGCAGCTGATTAACACAATGTTAAGGGTTGAGGG
>NW_010412358.1:0-4039 GCF_000710305.1 Buceros rhinoceros silvestris
ATATATATCACAAATGCAGGCCACGTGTCCAATTCAGCTTTGCTTTTAACGAATGAAATAATAAAAATGAATGTTGCAAGGGTTTTTTTTGAAAGACATCTATTTAAGATTTTTTTTTATTACACACTTTTGATGTAAAAACTAAGAATTGGTTAGATAAAAAACCATATATACTACAGATAAATCTTTATTAGAAACCACATTAGATACAGGTGGTATGGAAGTTTTAAATGTTTGTTACATAGCATGGACATTTTATTTTACATATCAGAACATAAAGTCATTTTACTACTATAAGCTGTCTCTGGGTGCCTTTCAATAATTAGCATAAAAATGTTCCGTGGTGACTTCCTTGTCTCTTTTCTGTCTCCTGCTCTCCAAGGATACCAGTCTCACACTTCCCCATGTGCACACGCGACCCTTTTTTTGCCATCTCACAGCTACACCATCAAACTTTAAGTGCCAGCGGCAAGACTAAGGGGCTTTGGCTTGAGTGTTTCTTACTTTTTAATGGATGCTTGGATTGATCTGAACACACCGAGCACTACAAGGCGAAGTTAAAAACAGCCACAGGCCTGGGAACCAGAGCATCGAAATGACGTTCCTGCACTTACATGCAGAGCAGTTACAGTGACAATAGCGAAGAATTAAAGGTTGGAGGCGGGCGAGGTCTGGGGGTGTCACCAACCGTTCTTTGAAGTGCTCAGTTTGTTTCTCATACTGACACTGAATCAACACTAAACCAGACAAACGCTGCTGCTCTAACCTAAAAATGAATGGGGTCAGCAGCCCAAAGCCCAAATGACAAGCCGGGCTGGCTCTTCTGCCTGTTTTATAAACAGATTAACAGAATAACAATGCCATTTTTAATGAATAAACATTGCTTCTATTTTTAACCATTTTTGATCCACCTTCTGCTCATCAGTGCAGTTTTAAAAGTAACTCCTATAGGAATTGTTCCAGCAGCTTTCAGTTAATGTAAAGGATGTAGAGGAGACTTGAACAATTAATCCAAGTTTTAGCTCGTGAGCACGCAGCAGGCACTGCTGTCAGCCTCCGCAAAGCGCACAGCCGAGGCTCAGCCCCAACCCAGACCCTGAGCTGAGCAAGTCCCTGTGCAACCCTGTGGCAAACAACAAGCCTTCAGTTACAAAAATAGTGCAGGGTATTCGCAAGTCCAGGCCCTGGCTGTGGAAGGCTGAGTTAGCACGTAAATGTGCAAGATTTGGATATATGCTGATCTGGTCATCTGGGCTCCTTTTATAGTCAGTGGAGAGAGATCAGACGTTGAGATTAGAATGGGGTGAATCATTCGCCAGTGATGATCTTTTTCCACTCAGAGACGAATCTAGCTCAGCCACTTAGACGAGATTTCCAGTTTCTAAACAGCTGAAGTTAAGTTGGTGGGATCCCACTTCTAAGTGACATTTATAAGAGCATTTTGATGATAGCACTAAATAGCAGTCAGCTTACAGACCACACTGGCCCTCAGCACAGACCCATGGCTAGCACATCCCCGAAGCACGTTCTGCTGGTACTCATTTCTGAAGTGGAAACAGGCTGTTCTGTTTTGGGGTGGTTGTTGTTTTCATTGCAGAATTTCTTACCTGTTTGTGTAGGCTGATCCCAAGAGCGAGCTCATGGGCAAGGTGGGCAGCACTGATCTGGCCATATGAGGCTCCACGTCATTTCTTCTGCATTTCACATCTGGGAAGGTTTGGCAGGTGCTGAGTGTGCGACTCCCGTCAAACAGCTGGCTGCGCAGCGCCGTTCCCGGCGAGGCACGCCTGGCCTCGTGCTGCCCAGCTCTGGGCATTCGCAACCGGAGAGCCCAGCAACAGCCAAGTGTCCTTGAGGATTTGGTGTGTTTGTTTTTCCAATCAGAAACACTGAACTGTGGACATCATTGAAAAAAAATCCCAACGACCTGCACAGCATTAAAATAGATCAAGTATGCTCACGGTGCCCGGGTACAGTTTAAACAGCTTTTACTTCTCAAGAATGTGGAGAACTTCTTGTGTGTGGAGGCTTTTCCAGCTCTCGCCCTGGTAGATGGCTTGTTGTGTCGTAGCAGAGAATGGTAATCCAAGCGCAGAAAACCCGGGTCCATCTCAAATCAGATTAAGGCAAAAATCAGCAAGCGAGGAAACCTTGGACACAGGCGGGGTCTGTTTTCCATTGATGCGTTCTAGTCTGGACTAAAGGCTCGGGGAGGTTTTATTCTGTTTTTCTTTGAGGTAGAGGTCCAAACTGAATATTGGCACAAGCAAGCTTAGTTCCACCAAGTCCAACTGCACTTATGCCAGCACTGAGTTTGGACTTCACTCTAAATAGAACAAATATTTGTATCAGCTTGCTGAGTATGTGAGTAATATGTATATTTGCCAAAATTTAAACAAGCTAAGCTTAAGTCATGCCAAAAGCCCCACCATTCAATTTGGTGTCATTGGCAGCTCGCAGGCTCTAGAGAGACCCGAGTCTGGAAGAACTGGGGTGTTTTTGGCAAACACTAATTTTTTTTTTCTTTCTCTCCACATTTTGGAAAATTTGTGCCTCTCTCTATTAATTTATGATGTCATTAAATAATTCCTTTTGCAGCTTCTATAGAAAGAATGTTTCTTTTGAAGATGAGAACTCCCCTGAGGATGGTTACAGTGAAAAAATCCAGCAGGAGGAAAAAACCTCCTCTCCCCTTGGCCACTCATGTTTCTGCAGTAGTGTTTGAAGAGGAAAAAAAATTTACAATATTTTAATTTAAGGACCCGCTCCAAGGAGGTGCCATGCACTTGACTATGACAAGAGGCAGCCTAAATTCAATGTGATTTGAGGGTTTTTATTGCTGTGATCTTAGGATGGAAGAGAAACCATTAATCTGTGACTTGCTGGTGGAGAGAATAATATGAGCTGATTTCCTTTCCACAAGGTACAAGATCAATATTAAAGATGAAAGAGAAGAAAATATTGGGAATGGTACAAGCAAAGCAAAAAGCCTTGTCCAACATGAACTGTATTTTAATGTGAAAACACTGTCATGAGAGAAACTGTCCCTTGGGCTCTGCCTATAAAAGAGTCACTGTAGCCATCGGTGTTTCGATGGCAGCTTCATGCTGGGATTCACGGCCCCTCCTCGCACCAGCACCATGCAGCACAGACCAGCCTGTGTTGTATTTAAACCAAAGTGAAGTCTAAATTTAAACTTGGCCTGGGCTGCTCAGCTGTCTTGAGAAACTGCTTGGGCAACAGCAAGAGAAGTTAATACCCAGGGAGTTTGGTGCCATGGTGCTGGGTGGTTATGGCCGCCCAGCCAGCCCACATACCCGCCTCCTGTCACAGAGACCGTCGTTCCCATCACCACCAGCAAACGTACCAGCCTGCCCGTGTCTGAGACTGACTTTTCAAGTGTCGCGGTGGATCTATGCAGAGTGTGCAGCAAGGTGCCTCTGGACTGACGATTGCACTCCTGAGCCTGAGTCCTCCTTTGGAACTGGGTCCTGAGGGAAGGAAAGAAAAAAGTTTATGAATTAGTGCAAAGTGCTGATAATGCTGGTTCCATTAAAATCAGGATAATTTTGATTTCTGCTAATTAGAAACTTGTTTAAGAAAGGAAAAGCAAAAAGTACAGGAAAGAAAACAGGAATAGCTACAACAGGTCAAAAGGCTCTTGTTCCACAGAAAAATACTCACGGGTAGGAGGTCGGAATGAGTATTCCGTGAACACCAACATCTTCCATCTGGGTTGTTTGCTGTTGTTGTTGCAGTTTTCCTTAGTTTTCAGCAGATACTGATTTTTGACTTTCAGCCATACATTGCTACAGTTTTGATAAATATTTTCAGTGGGGTTGTATTTACAAACTGGAGGAAGTTTGGTTTTTTCTAAAAAAGAGAATTAAGTGGAATGTCGACACCGTCTCTTGGACACGGATGATCTTAACTCTGGAAGACAAAATTTGACAAATGCAGCTCCTAGTTGGGAGGTTTACACTGATAACAGGAAACTGGGCCAAATGTTCTACTCAGCCTTAGCCACTGCCAGCAGGAA
>NW_010412358.1:4145-6558 GCF_000710305.1 Buceros rhinoceros silvestris
GCATCGGTCAACAAGTAGTTATGAGAGAACAACATGTGCAGAGAACAATACGTGCAAAACTACTCTTTCTCCTTACCAGCCTCCACCTTACGTAGGGCAGACAACAATCCATGCTGCGTTCCGCAGAGATGGAATAGAATATTCTCATATTTTTGTGCCAAACCCCAAAGGCTCAGTCCTATTCCTGTTGAAGTCAATAGGAAAGCTTTTCGAGATTTCAGGATAGACCAGCCCTCCAATCTTCCCAGCCCGGCCAGCTCGCCGCCTCAGCTGTGCGGTGTAGTTTAGGGATGAGACACGGCATATTGGAGTCTGACGGACAGCACAACCGCACTCTGCAAATTACAGTTTATTCATGCCCAGTGCATCTGAGCAGCTACTGGGAGAAGGACAAAATTCTGAGTCTGATACACTGTGTTGTATTTAATAGCAGTTGTGAAGCTACAAGACAAATGGGTAGCTCAAAACATAAGAAGAATAAGTCTCAAACCATTGATTATCCCCACTAAACCCAAGCACTCATTTTCTGCTGAAACTTGAGAGCAGATGGCCCTGGACATGAGGAATCAATCATGAGACATCCTGGAAAGGTGATGAACTTGCTTTGTGCATGAGAAGCAATAGGAAACAGTCAGCATGCAACGGGTACCTATACTGAAAGCAAAGGTGATGGCTACTGAGCAGCTCCGTGCAGGACACAAACGGAAACAGGGGTAGAAAATCAATTCAATTTACAGTAGAAAATTCAAGTAGTCACAATGTCTCACCTGCTTAGACATCTTTGGGTAAGGCTTGGTCTAAGACTTTCTGAGGAGAACACCAAAGCTGACCAAGAGGAGAGAAATACCAAGGGTGTTAGCCATACACAAGTCCTGTTTTAAATGAATCTGCATTATTCCTTCCCATCCTTCTTTAGACACAACCAGTTCAAAGCTTAGATAATTTTCCCCCCCCTCGCCCTTTCCCTCCCACCATTTGTCACTATGAAGGCAAGAAGACAGGTTAGAGGCAGGAAAAACTTCCACTGGGATTTCTGCCCAGTATCACAGAGAAGGACTAGATTTACACTGCGTGTTAGAGCTGAGCACTGATGCCTGTTACATAAATGTTTGGACAACCTGCAGCTTTCCGACATTTCTTCATCAGGAACATGCACGGAGAAAGGGGTTTTAACTCTGTATAAACACTGCCCAAGCACTTCAAGCCTGGAAGGTGTCAGTGCAAGCTGTTTCACGCTGGAGCGTGAAAAAGCAAGAGGGCAGATCTCATGCGTCAACGTATCCAGAGCAAGGGAAGCGAGGGTTGGAACACCGGTGTCTCCATGGATCCACTGACCACCCACCCCAGAGCGGTACGGAAGCTCGGGAGCAGGAGCTACATTAGAGCAAAGACCTAGATACAGACACACCCTGAAGCTCTGAGGACTCGGGGGGAGTGAGGACCAAGCCTGCACATCCCTGCTAAAGAACCAAGGCCATAAAGAACTATGGATAACACAGCCATGCTGCCTATAGTGTGAAAACCAGGTCTCTGCAAATGTGCGAAAAAGGAGAAAAGCAGCTTTTGTCCCATTTAAGACAGACTAAACATCCCCTTCCTCCTGAGATCTCTCATTACTCCTTCGGTTAGGTTTCAATTTTACAGGTGTATGGGCCAGTCCTGATCATCACTCCGATGCTAATAAAAAATTCCTATTAACTCCAAAACGAGCCGGGATTCTCCTGCCACATACACTGCGTGACCCTCTCGATAGCTAACACAGTAATAATTCCTTACTCGGCTCCAACACCATGCTCAGATGTTTCCTTGGAAATATTTTGTTTCTTTCTGTTGTTTCTTGCTGTGGATTGAGATTCTTTGTGTGGCAATGGTTCCTTGAACTGGTTTTTCACAGCTGAGTTCTTTTGTGTCCTTCCCAGTTTTCCTTTCCATGGATAAAGTGCACCATTTCAATGAATCATGGTTTCTTCTAATAAAATATCATCTGAGTTCAATGCCAAAGACCAGATTTCTATAAAAGAGATTCAGAATGAGCAACAAGTACAGCAAAAACAATTTTTTGTTGTTCTGTGGTTCCCCCCCCGCCTCATTTTTGGGAGGTCAGAGACTCCTCAGCAGACTAGTAACATTACAGGAACCGAGCAACTCATTACGTCTGTAATATTGTCTATCTTTAGTCTCATTAAGAGGTGCCTTTTTCTGCGGGAGTCCGTTAGCTAAGTGGACTAGGTATTGCTGACTTCCTTACGCTCCTGGGCAGGGCCATCAAGAGCTAATCCAGCCCTTGGGTCAACAGAATGTCTGTCCTCTTACGGCTCTGACCCTTCCCAGCCCCGGTTCCTAAAGCATACTGACAGGTAGCCCAGCGGCAGCTGCGGAAGGGCAGAGCAGGGGGGGAGGAGCAGGGGGGCCC
>NW_010412358.1:6585-6878 GCF_000710305.1 Buceros rhinoceros silvestris
CGGACAGGTGTCCCACGGGCAGCTGCGGAAGGTCAGAGCAGGGGGGAAGGAGCAGGGGGCCCCTGGGGGAAAAGACTTTTCCTGAGCCCTCCAGGCCCAAGGGAAATTGCTTTGGTTGTTCCCCTCACCCTCCCACCTCCCCTCTTGGCAAGAAGGTGACCCACCACCCAGTAAAGTGTTTGACCAAACAGTCGGGCCAGTGACGACGCAGAGCGAAGCTGAGCCAGGCTTCCTGGCAGCACGCACGGAGAGCTCGGAATTCGGGATACGGTTACTGGCTACGAGCAGACGTT